>NW_027464045.1:0-210683 GCF_050947455.1 Rhinoderma darwinii | reverse complement strand
CACTGCAACAGCCGGCCGCCAGGCTGTCTTTTTTTGCACAGCTAGTTGCCTCCAGGAGGCCACAAGAGGGAGACAAGGGACTGCAAATGGAAAATAGGCATCCACCAACTTTACAGACACTTCTCCTTGCTCCTACAACCTCCATCCTTGCACAGTTTGTTATTCTTCTAGGTAACATAGTAACAAATCCAAATTGCTGCTCTCTTTGTAGGCAAGCAAGGCTTTGTTGCAACTGCAATTCTTACTTCTTCTTGAAATGTAGGGACCACAGTACATTCCATCACATCCATCTAGTGTACACAGGTAGGTCCATTGTGACGGGCGGGCGGGCGGGCTGGCTGCTTTAATGGCTGTTTGCTGTTCCCCTACTCCACTCCACTATTTGACTATGGTGCTGCATCAATCAGTGGCTGGCTCAGGTGCAGCTCTTTAACCTACCTAGGAGGGAGGGCGGAGAGAAGACAAGGAAGGTGAATGAGCTGTTCCAATGTGAAATGCCGGAAACACAGAAACACAGACGACACAAAACAAGAGGTGGCAATGTATTAATTAATTGCATTTAATAAATTAGCTCATTATCACACATGACTGTACAAATGCATTGTCCAACAGGTGTTGAAATAATGGGATTAAAAGGGGAGATCCCATCCGAAAGACAAAAACAATGGCAAACACAAAAAGCACTTTTGGAATCTGATTTTAGTAAACACATAAGGAAAGGGTGCACCGGTCCTGGAAATACTGCAATACCAGGTCAATGCGTGGAGTGGACAGAGCAAGCTCTATTTCCATCTCCCTGTTCTAAAAATCCATTTAATATATGGTCCCCAGATAGGGGACGTATCAGATATTAAACTGATAAGAACAGATACTACACTTGATCTTAGCCAAAAGGCCGAGAAGCGATAACCCGAACGTGCCGCGCGTTTTGCTTCTTTTGCTTGCACCACAATGCAGTGCTGAAAGAGGAGGAATCGACATAAAAACGCCTTCCTGGCAACGCCCAAATGCCCTCCTGCCGTGCAAACACTGGCAGCAGCAGCAGCAGCAGCAGCAGCAGCAGCAGTAAGTGCATGCCCACTGCCACCCCTTCTCCTTTCACACCTTGTATCAGCTTTAATCCAGTCCAGTGCTGCCTGCTGAGCAGCACTGACCAACACTGCCTGGGCCCAGGCTTTTATCTCTGAGGCCCCATTATGATGTCAGAAAGCTGGCTCTGGCTCCTGAGGTCTCCACTATGACACGTGCAAAGTTCCGTCTGAACTTTATATAAGACGGTGCGGCTCAGTCAGTCACTCAGTGTTGCCTGAGAGGGCAACACTGCAACAGCCGGCCCCCAGGCTGTCTTTTTTTTGCACAGCTAGTTGCCTCCAGGAGGCCACAAGAGGGAGACAAGGGACTGCAAAATGGAAAATAGGCATCCACCAACTTTACAGACAACTTGTTCTCCTTGCTCCTACAACCTCCATCCTTGCACAGTTTGTTATTCTTCCAGGTAACATAGTAACAAATCCAAATTGCTGCTCTCTTTGTAGGCAAGCAAGGGTTTGTTGCAACTGCAATTCTTACTTCTTCTTGAAATGTAGGGACCACAGTACATTCCATCACATCCATCTAGTGTACACAGGTAGGTCCATTGTGACGGGCGGGCGGGCGGGCGGGCTGGCTGCTTTAATGGCTGTTTGCTGTTCCCCTACTCCACTCCACTATTTGACTATGGTGCTGCATCAATCAGTGGCTGGCTCAGGTGCAGCTCTTTAACCTACCTAGGAGGGAGGGCGGAGAGAAGACAAGGAAGGTGAATGAGCTGTTCCAATGTGAAATGCCGGAAACACAGAAACACAGACGACACAAAACAAGAGGTGGCAATGTATTAATTAATTGCATTTAATAAATTAGCTCATTATCACACATGACTGTACAAATGCATTGTCCAACAGGTGTTGAAATAATGGGATTAAAAGGGGAGATCCCATCCGAAAGACAAAAACAATGGCAAACACAAAAAGCACTTTTGGAATCTGATTTTAGTAAACACATAAGGAAAGGGTGCACCGGTCCTGGAAATACTGCAATACCAGGTCAATGCGTGGAGTGGACAGAGCAAGCTCTATTTCCATCTCCCTGTTCTAAAAATCCATTTAATATATGGTCCCCAGATAGGGGACGTATCAGATATTAAACTGATAAGAACAGATACTACACTTGATCTTAGCCAAAAGGCCGAGAAGCGATAACCCGAACGTGCCGCGCGTTTTGCTTCTTTTGCTTGCACCACAATGCAGTGCTGAAAGAGGAGGAATCGACATAAAAACGCCTTCCTGGCAACGCCCAAATGCCCTCCTGCCATGCAAACACTGGCAGCAGCAGCAGCAGCAGCAGTAAGTGCATGCCCACTGCCACCCCTTCTCCTTTCACACCTTGTATCAGCTTTAATCCAGTCCAGTGCTGCCTGCTGAGCAGCACTGACCAACACTGCCTGGGCCCAGGCTTTTATCTCTGAGGCCCCATTATGATGTCAGAAAGCTGGCTCTGGCTCCTGAGGTCTCCACTATGACACGTGCAAAGTTCCGTCTGAACTTTATATAAGACGGTGCGGCTCAGTCAGTCACTCAGTGTTGCCTGAGAGGGCAACACTGCAACAGCCGGCCCCCAGGCTGTCTTTTTTTTGCACAGCTAGTTGCCTCCAGGAGGCCACGAGAGGGAGACAAGGGACTGCAAAATGGAAAATAGGCATCCACCAACTTTACAGACAACTTGTTCTCCTTGCTCCTACAACCTCCATCCTTGCACAGTTTGTTATTCTTCCAGGTAACATAGTAACAAATCCAAATTGCTGCTCTCTTTGTAGGCAAGCAAGGGTTTGTTGCAACTGCAATTCTTACTTCTTCTTGAAATGTAGGGACCACAGTACATTCCATCACATCCATCTAGTGTACACAGGTAGGTCCATTGTGACGGGCGGGCGGGCGGGTGGGCTGGCTGCTTTAATGGCTGTTTGCTGTTCCCCTACTCCACTCCACTATTTGACTATGGTGCTGCATCAATCAGTGGCTGGCTCAGGTGCAGCTCTTTAACCTACCTAGGAGGGAGGGCGGAGAGAAGACAAGGAAGGTGAATGAGCTGTTCCAATGTGAAATGCCGGAAACACAGAAACACAGACGACACAAAACAAGAGGTGGCAATGTATTAATTAATTGCATTTAATAAATTAGCTCATTATCACACATGACTGTACAAATGCATTGTCCAACAGGTGTTGAAATAATGGGATTAAAAGGGGAGATCCCATCCGAAAGACAAAAACAATGGCAAACACAAAAAGCACTTTTGGAATCTGATTTTAGTAAACACATAAGGAAAGGGTGCACCGGTCCTGGAAATACTGCAATACCAGGTCAATGCGTGGAGTGGACAGAGCAAGCTCTATTTCCATCTCCCTGTTCTAAAAATCCATTTAATATATGGTCCCCAGATAGGGGACGTATCAGATATTAAACTGATAAGAACAGATACTACACTTGATCTTAGCCAAAAGGCCGAGAAGCGATAACCCGAACGTGCCGCGCGTTTTGCTTCTTTTGCTTGCACCACAATGCAGTGCTGAAAGAGGAGGAATCGACATAAAAACGCCTTCCTGGCAACGCCCAAATGCCCTCCTGCCGTGCAAACACTGGCAGCAGCAGCAGCAGCAGTAAGTGCATGCCCACTGCCACCCCTTCTCCTTTCACACCTTGTATCAGCTTTAATCCAGTCCAGTGCTGCCTGCTGAGCAGCACTGACCAACACTGCCTGGGCCCAGGCTTTTATCTCTGAGGCCCCATTATGATGTCAGAAAGCTGGCTCTGGCTCCTGAGGTCTCCACTATGACACGTGCAAAGTTCCGTCTGAACTTTATATAAGACGGTGCGGCTCAGTCAGTCACTCAGTGTTGCCTGAGAGGGCAACACTGCAACAGCCGGCCCCCAGGCTGTCTTTTTTTTGCACAGCTAGTTGCCTCCAGGAGGCCACAAGAGGGAGACAAGGGACTGCAAAATGGAAAATAGGCATCCACCAACTTTACAGACAACTTGTTCTCCTTGCTCCTACAACCTCCATCCTTGCACAGTTTGTTATTCTTCCAGGTAACATAGTAACAAATCCAAATTGCTGCTCTCTTTGTAGGCAAGCAAGGGTTTGTTGCAACTGCAATTCTTACTTCTTCTTGAAATGTAGGGACCACAGTACATTCCATCACATCCATCTAGTGTACACAGGTAGGTCCATTGTGACGGGCGGGCGGGCGGGCGGGCTGGCTGCTTTAATGGCTGTTTGCTGTTCCCCTACTCCACTCCACTATTTGACTATGGTGCTGCATCAATCAGTGGCTGGCTCAGGTGCAGCTCTTTAACCTACCTAGGAGGGAGGGCGGAGAGAAGACAAGGAAGGTGAATGAGCTGTTCCAATGTGAAATGCCGGAAACACAGAAACACAGACGACACAAAACAAGAGGTGGCAATGTATTAATTAATTGCATTTAATAAATTAGCTCATTATCACACATGACTGTACAAATGCATTGTCCAACAGGTGTTGAAATAATGGGATTAAAAGGGGAGATCCCATCCGAAAGACAAAAACAATGGCAAACACAAAAAGCACTTTTGGAATCTGATTTTAGTAAACACATAAGGAAAGGGTGCACCGGTCCTGGAAATACTGCAATACCAGGTAAATGCGTGGAGTGGACAGAGCAAGCTCTATTTCCATCTCCCTGTTCTAAAAATCCATTTAATATATGGTCCCCAGATAGGGGACGTATCAGATATTAAACTGATAAGAACAGATACTACACTTGATCTTAGCCAAAAGGCCGAGAAGCGATAACCCGAACGTGCCGCGCGTTTTGCTTCTTTTGCTTGCACCACAATGCAGTGCTGAAAGAGGAGGAATCGACATAAAAACGCCTTCCTGGCAACGCCCAAATGCCCTCCTGCCGTGCAAACACTGGCAGCAGCAGCAGCAGCAGCAGCAGCAGCAGTAAGTGCATGCCCACTGCCACCCCTTCTCCTTTCACACCTTGTATCAGCTTTAATCCAGTCCAGTGCTGCCTGCTGAGCAGCACTGACCAACACTGCCTGGGCCCAGGCTTTTATCTCTGAGGCCCCATTATGATGTCAGAAAGCTGGCTCTGGCTCCTGAGGTCTCCACTATGACACGTGCAAAGTTCCGTCTGAACTTTATATAAGACGGTGCGGCTCAGTCAGTCACTCAGTGTTGCCTGAGAGGGCAACACTGCAACAGCCGGCCCCCAGGCTGTCTTTTTTTTGCACAGCTAGTTGCCTCCAGGAGGCCACAAGAGGGAGACAAGGGACTGCAAAATGGAAAATAGGCATCCACCAACTTTACAGACAACTTGTTCTCCTTGCTCCTACAACCTCCATCCTTGCACAGTTTGTTATTCTTCCAGGTAACATAGTAACAAATCCAAATTGCTGCTCTCTTTGTAGGCAAGCAAGGGTTTGTTGCAACTGCAATTCTTACTTCTTCTTGAAATGTAGGGACCACAGTACATTCCATCACATCCATCTAGTGTACACAGGTAGGTCCATTGTGACGGGCGGGCGGGCGGGCTGGCTGCTTTAATGGCTGTTTGCTGTTCCCCTACTCCACTCCACTATTTGACTATGGTGCTGCATCAATCAGTGGCTGGCTCAGGTGCAGCTCTTTAACCTACCTAGGAGGGAGGGCGGAGAGAAGACAAGGAAGGTGAATGAGCTGTTCCAATGTGAAATGCCGGAAACACAGAAACACAGACGACACAAAACAAGAGGTGGCAATGTATTAATTAATTGCATTTAATAAATTAGCTCATTATCACACATGACTGTACAAATGCATTGTCCAACAGGTGTTGAAATAATGGGATTAAAAGGGGAGATCCCATCCGAAAGACAAAAACAATGGCAAACACAAAAAGCACTTTTGGAATCTGATTTTAGTAAACACATAAGGAAAGGGTGCACCGGTCCTGGAAATACTGCAATACCAGGTAAATGCGTGGAGTGGACAGAGCAAGCTCTATTTCCATCTCCCTGTTCTAAAAATCCATTTAATATATGGTCCCCAGATAGGGGACGTATCAGATATTAAACTGATAAGAACAGATACTACACTTGATCTTAGCCAAAAGGCCGAGAAGCGATAACCCGAACGTGCCGCGCGTTTTGCTTCTTTTGCTTGCACCACAATGCAGTGCTGAAAGAGGAGGAATCGACATAAAAACGCCTTCCTGGCAACGCCCAAATGCCCTCCTGCCGTGCAAACACTGGCAGCAGCAGCAGCAGCAGCAGCAGCAGCAGTAAGTGCATGCCCACTGCCACCCCTTCTCCTTTCACACCTTGTATCAGCTTTAATCCAGTCCAGTGCTGCCTGCTGAGCAGCACTGACCAACACTGCCTGGGCCCAGGCTTTTATCTCTGAGGCCCCATTATGATGTCAGAAAGCTGGCTCTGGCTCCTGAGGTCTCCACTATGACACGTGCAAAGTTCCGTCTGAACTTTATATAAGACGGTGCGGCTCAGTCAGTCACTCAGTGTTGCCTGAGAGGGCAACACTGCAACAGCCGGCCCCCAGGCTGTCTTTTTTTTGCACAGCTAGTTGCCTCCAGGAGGCCACAAGAGGGAGACAAGGGACTGCAAAATGGAAAATAGGCATCCACCAACTTTACAGACAACTTGTTCTCCTTGCTCCTACAACCTCCATCCTTGCACAGTTTGTTATTCTTCCAGGTAACATAGTAACAAATCCAAATTGCTGCTCTCTTTGTAGGCAAGCAAGGGTTTGTTGCAACTGCAATTCTTACTTCTTCTTGAAATGTAGGGACCACAGTACATTCCATCACATCCATCTAGTGTACACAGGTAGGTCCATTGTGACGGGCGGGCGGGCGGGCTGGCTGCTTTAATGGCTGTTTGCTGTTCCCCTACTCCACTCCACTATTTGACTATGGTGCTGCATCAATCAGTGGCTGGCTCAGGTGCAGCTCTTTAACCTACCTAGGAGGGAGGGCGGAGAGAAGACAAGGAAGGTGAATGAGCTGTTCCAATGTGAAATGCCGGAAACACAGAAACACAGACGACACAAAACAAGAGGTGGCAATGTATTAATTAATTGCATTTAATAAATTAGCTCATTATCACACATGACTGTACAAATGCATTGTCCAACAGGTGTTGAAATAATGGGATTAAAAGGGGAGATCCCATCCGAAAGACAAAAACAATGGCAAACACAAAAAGCACTTTTGGAATCTGATTTTAGTAAACACATAAGGAAAGGGTGCACCGGTCCTGGAAATACTGCAATACCAGGTCAATGCGTGGAGTGGACAGAGCAAGCTCTATTTCCATCTCCCTGTTCTAAAAATCCATTTAATATATGGTCCCCAGATAGGGGACGTATCAGATATTAAACTGATAAGAACAGATACTACACTTGATCTTAGCCAAAAGGCCGAGAAGCGATAACCCGAACGTGCCGCGCGTTTTGCTTCTTTTGCTTGCACCACAATGCAGTGCTGAAAGAGGAGGAATCGACATAAAAACGCCTTCCTGGCAACGCCCAAATGCCCTCCTGCCGTGCAAACACTGGCAGCAGCAGCAGCAGCAGCAGCAGCAGCAGCAGCAGTAAGTGCATGCCCACTGCCACCCCTTCTCCTTTCACACCTTGTATCAGCTTTAATCCAGTCCAGTGCTGCCTGCTGAGCAGCACTGACCAACACTGCATGGGCCCAGGCTTTTATCTCTGAGGCCCCATTATGATGTCAGAAAGCTGGCTCTGGCTCCTGAGGTCTCCACTATGACACGTGCAAAGTTCCGTCTGAACTTTATATAAGACGGTGCGGCTCAGTCAGTCACTTAGTGTTGCCTGAGAGGGCAACACTGCAACAGCCGGCCCCCAGGCTGTCTTTTTTTTGCACAGCTAGTTGCCTCCAGGAGGCCACAAGAGGGAGACAAGGGACTGCAAAATGGAAAATAGGCATCCACCAACTTTACAGACAACTTGTTCTCCTTGCTCCTACAACCTCCATCCTTGCACAGTTTGTTATTCTTCCAGGTAACATAGTAACAAATCCAAATTGCTGCTCTCTTTGTAGGCAAGCAAGGGTTTGTTGCAACTGCAATTCTTACTTCTTCTTGAAATGTAGGGACCACAGTACATTCCATCACATCCATCTAGTGTACACAGGTAGGTCCATTGTGACGGGCGGGCGGGCGGGCGGGCGGGCTGGCTGCTTTAATGGCTGTTTGCTGTTCCCCTACTCCACTCCACTATTTGACTATGGTGCTGCATCAATCAGTGGCTGGCTCAGGTGCAGCTCTTTAACCTACCTAGGAGGGAGGGCGGAGAGAAGACAAGGAAGGTGAATGAGCTGTTCCAATGTGAAATGCCGGAAACACAGAAACACAGACGACACAAAACAAGAGGTGGCAATGTATTAATTAATTGCATTTAATAAATTAGCTCATTATCACACATGACTGTACAAATGCATTGTCCAACAGGTGTTGAAATAATGGGATTAAAAGGGGAGATCCCATCCGAAAGACAAAAACAATGGCAAACACAAAAAGCACTTTTGGAATCTGATTTTAGTAAACACATAAGGAAAGGGTGCACCGGTCCTGGAAATACTGCAATACCAGGTCAATGCGTGGAGTGGACAGAGCAAGCTCTATTTCCATCTCCCTGTTCTAAAAATCCATTTAATATATGGTCCCCAGATAGGGGACGTATCAGATATTAAACTGATAAGAACAGATACTACACTTGATCTTAGCCAAAAGGCCGAGAAGCGATAACCCGAACGTGCCGCGCGTTTTGCTTCTTTTGCTTGCACCACAATGCAGTGCTGAAAGAGGAGGAATCGACATAAAAACGCCTTCCTGGCAACGCCCAAATGCCCTCCTGCCGTGCAAACACTGGCAGCAGCAGCAGCAGCAGCAGCAGCAGCAGCAGTAAGTGCATGCCCACTGCCACCCCTTCTCCTTTCACACCTTGTATCAGCTTTAATCCAGTCCAGTGCTGCCTGCTGAGCAGCACTGACCAACACTGCATGGGCCCAGGCTTTTATCTCTGAGGCCCCATTATGATGTCAGAAAGCTGGCTCTGGCTCCTGAGGTCTCCACTATGACACGTGCAAAGTTCCGTCTGAACTTTATATAAGACGGTGCGGCTCAGTCAGTCACTCAGTGTTGCCTGAGAGGGCAACACTGCAACAGCCGGCCCCCAGGCTGTCTTTTTTTTGCACAGCTAGTTGCCTCCAGGAGGCCACAAGAGGGAGACAAGGGACTGCAAAATGGAAAATAGGCATCCACCAACTTTACAGACAACTTGTTCTCCTTGCTCCTACAACCTCCATCCTTGCACAGTTTGTTATTCTTCCAGGTAACATAGTAACAAATCCAAATTGCTGCTCTCTTTGTAGGCAAGCAAGGGTTTGTTGCAACTGCAATTCTTACTTCTTCTTGAAATGTAGGGACCACAGTACATTCCATCACATCCATCTAGTGTACACAGGTAGGTCCATTGTGACGGGCGGGCGGGCGGGCGGGCTGGCTGCTTTAATGGCTGTTTGCTGTTCCCCTACTCCACTCCACTATTTGACTATGGTGCTGCATCAATCAGTGGCTGGCTCAGGTGCAGCTCTTTAACCTACCTAGGAGGGAGGGCGGAGAGAAGACAAGGAAGGTGAATGAGCTGTTCCAATGTGAAATGCCGGAAACACAGAAACACAGACGACACAAAACAAGAGGTGGCAATGTATTAATTAATTGCATTTAATAAATTAGCTCATTATCACACATGACTGTACAAATGCATTGTCCAACAGGTGTTGAAATAATGGGATTAAAAGGGGAGATCCCATCCGAAAGACAAAAACAATGGCAAACACAAAAAGCACTTTTGGAATCTGATTTTAGTAAACACATAAGGAAAGGGTGCACCGGTCCTGGAAATACTGCAATACCAGGTCAATGCGTGGAGTGGACAGAGCAAGCTCTATTTCCATCTCCCTGTTCTAAAAATCCATTTAATATATGGTCCCCAGATAGGGGACGTATCAGATATTAAACTGATAAGAACAGATACTACACTTGATCTTAGCCAAAAGGCCGAGAAGCGATAACCCGAACGTGCCGCGCGTTTTGCTTCTTTTGCTTGCACCACAATGCAGTGCTGAAAGAGGAGGAATCGACATAAAAACGCCTTCCTGGCAACGCCCAAATGCCCTCCTGCCGTGCAAACACTGGCAGCAGCAGCAGCAGCAGCAGCAGCAGCAGCAGTAAGTGCATGCCCACTGCCACCCCTTCTCCTTTAACACCTTGTATCAGCTTTAATCCAGTCCAGTGCTGCCTGCTGAGCAGCACTGACCAACACTGCATGGGCCCAGGCTTTTATCTCTGAGGCCCCATTATGATGTCAGAAAGCTGGCTCTGGCTCCTGAGGTCTCCACTATGACACGTGCAAAGTTCCGTCTGAACTTTATATAAGACGGTGCGGCTCAGTCAGTCACTCAGTGTTGCCTGAGAGGGCAACACTGCAACAGCCGGCCCCCAGGCTGTCTTTTTTTTGCACAGCTAGTTGCCTCCAGGAGGCCACAAGAGGGAGACAAGGGACTGCAAAATGGAAAATAGGCATCCACCAACTTTACAGACAACTTGTTCTCCTTGCTCCTACAACCTCCATCCTTGCACAGTTTGTTATTCTTCCAGGTAACATAGTAGCAAATCCAAATTGCTGCTCTCTTTGTAGGCAAGCAAGGGTTTGTTGCAACTGCAATTCTTACTTCTTCTTGAAATGTAGGGACCACAGTACATTCCATCACATCCATCTAGTGTACACAGGTAGGTCCATTGTGACGGGCGGGCGGGCGGGCGGGCTGGCTGCTTTAATGGCTGTTTGCTGTTCCCCTACTCCACTCCACTATTTGACTATGGTGCTGCATCAATCAGTGGCTGGCTCAGGTGCAGCTCTTTAACCTACCTAGGAGGGAGGGCGGAGAGAAGACAAGGAAGGTGAATGAGCTGTTCCAATGTGAAATGCCGGAAACACAGAAACACAGACGACACAAAACAAGAGGTGGCAATGTATTAATTAATTGCATTTAATAAATTAGCTCATTATCACACATGACTGTACAAATGCATTGTCCAACAGGTGTTGAAATAATGGGATTAAAAGGGGAGATCCCATCCGAAAGACAAAAACAATGGCAAACACAAAAAGCACTTTTGGAATCTGATTTTAGTAAACACATAAGGAAAGGGTGCACCGGTCCTGGAAATACTGCAATA
Source organism: Rhinoderma darwinii (assembly GCF_050947455.1). Taxonomy (NCBI): domain Eukaryota; kingdom Metazoa; phylum Chordata; class Amphibia; order Anura; family Rhinodermatidae; genus Rhinoderma; species Rhinoderma darwinii. The sequence goes on along the minus strand of NW_027464045.1, from coordinate 199,344 downwards.
CCAGGTCAATGCGTGGAGTGGACAGAGCAAGCTCTATTTCCATCTCCCTGTTCTAAAAATCCATTTAATATATGGTCCCCAGATAGGGGACGTATCAGATATTAAACTGATAAGAACAGATACTACACTTGATCTTAGCCAAAAGGCCGAGAAGCGATAACCCGAACGTGCCGCGCGTTTTGCTTCTTTTGCTTGCACCACAATGCAGTGCTGAAAGAGGAGGAATCGACATAAAAACGCCTTCCTGGCAACGCCCAAATGCCCTCCTGCCATGCAAACACTGGCAGCAGCAGCAGCAGCAGCAGCAGCAGTAAGTGCATGCCCACTGCCACCCCTTCTCCTTTCACACCTTGTATCAGCTTTAATCCAGTCCAGTGCTGCCTGCTGAGCAGCACTGACCAACACTGCCTGGGCCCAGGCTTTTATCTCTGAGGCCCCATTATGATGTCAGAAAGCTGGCTCTGGCTCCTGAGGTCTCCACTATGACACGTGCAAAGTTCCGTCTGAACTTTATATAAGACGGTGCGGCTCAGTCAGTCACTCAGTGTTGCCTGAGAGGGCAACACTGCAACAGCCGGCCCCCAGGCTGTCTTTTTTTTGCACAGCTAGTTGCCTCCAGGAGGCCACAAGAGGGAGACAAGGGACTGCAAAATGGAAAATAGGCATCCACCAACTTTACAGACAACTTGTTCTCCTTGCTCCTACAACCTCCATCCTTGCACAGTTTGTTATTCTTCCAGGTAACATAGTAACAAATCCAAATTGCTGCTCTCTTTGTAGGCAAGCAAGGGTTTGTTGCAACTGCAATTCTTACTTCTTCTTGAAATGTAGGGACCACAGTACATTCCATCACATCCATCTAGTGTACACAGGTAGGTCCATTGTGACGGGCGGGCGGGCGGGTGGGCTGGCTGCTTTAATGGCTGTTTGCTGTTCCCCTACTCCACTCCACTATTTGACTATGGTGCTGCATCAATCAGTGGCTGGCTCAGGTGCAGCTCTTTAACCTACCTAGGAGGGAGGGCGGAGAGAAGACAAGGAAGGTGAATGAGCTGTTCCAATGTGAAATGCCGGAAACACAGAAACACAGACGACACAAAACAAGAGGTGGCAATGTATTAATTAATTGCATTTAATAAATTAGCTCATTATCACACATGACTGTACAAATGCATTGTCCAACAGGTGTTGAAATAATGGGATTAAAAGGGGAGATCCCATCCGAAAGACAAAAACAATGGCAAACACAAAAAGCACTTTTGGAATCTGATTTTAGTAAACACATAAGGAAAGGGTGCACCGGTCCTGGAAATACTGCAATACCAGGTCAATGCGTGGAGTGGACAGAGCAAGCTCTATTTCCATCTCCCTGTTCTAAAAATCCATTTAATATATGGTCCCCAGATAGGGGACGTATCAGATATTAAACTGATAAGAACAGATACTACACTTGATCTTAGCCAAAAGGCCGAGAAGCGATAACCCGAACGTGCCGCGCGTTTTGCTTCTTTTGCTTGCACCACAATGCAGTGCTGAAAGAGGAGGAATCGACATAAAAACGCCTTCCTGGCAACGCCCAAATGCCCTCCTGCCGTGCAAACACTGGCAGCAGCAGCAGCAGCAGCAGCAGCAGCAGCAGTAAGTGCATGCCCACTGCCACCCCTTCTCCTTTCACACCTTGTATCAGCTTTAATCCAGTCCAGTGCTGCCTGCTGAGCAGCACTGACCAACACTGCATGGGCCCAGGCTTTTATCTCTGAGGCCCCATTATGATGTCAGAAAGCTGGCTCTGGCTCCTGAGGTCTCCACTATGACACGTGCAAAGTTCCGTCTGAACTTTATATAAGACGGTGCGGCTCAGTCAGTCACTTAGTGTTGCCTGAGAGGGCAACACTGCAACAGCCGGCCCCCAGGCTGTCTTTTTTTTGCACAGCTAGTTGCCTCCAGGAGGCCACAAGAGGGAGACAAGGGACTGCAAAATGGAAAATAGGCATCCACCAACTTTACAGACAACTTGTTCTCCTTGCTCCTACAACCTCCATCCTTGCACAGTTTGTTATTCTTCCAGGTAACATAGTAACAAATCCAAATTGCTGCTCTCTTTGTAGGCAAGCAAGGGTTTGTTGCAACTGCAATTCTTACTTCTTCTTGAAATGTAGGGACCACAGTACATTCCATCACATCCATCTAGTGTACACAGGTAGGTCCATTGTGACGGGCGGGCGGGCGGGCGGGCGGGCTGGCTGCTTTAATGGCTGTTTGCTGTTCCCCTACTCCACTCCACTATTTGACTATGGTGCTGCATCAATCAGTGGCTGGCTCAGGTGCAGCTCTTTAACCTACCTAGGAGGGAGGGCGGAGAGAAGACAAGGAAGGTGAATGAGCTGTTCCAATGTGAAATGCCGGAAACACAGAAACACAGACGACACAAAACAAGAGGTGGCAATGTATTAATTAATTGCATTTAATAAATTAGCTCATTATCACACATGACTGTACAAATGCATTGTCCAACAGGTGTTGAAATAATGGGATTAAAAGGGGAGATCCCATCCGAAAGACAAAAACAATGGCAAACACAAAAAGCACTTTTGGAATCTGATTTTAGTAAACACATAAGGAAAGGGTGCACCGGTCCTGGAAATACTGCAATACCAGGTCAATGCGTGGAGTGGACAGAGCAAGCTCTATTTCCATCTCCCTGTTCTAAAAATCCATTTAATATATGGTCCCCAGATAGGGGACGTATCAGATATTAAACTGATAAGAACAGATACTACACTTGATCTTAGCCAAAAGGCCGAGAAGCGATAACCCGAACGTGCCGCGCGTTTTGCTTCTTTTGCTTGCACCACAATGCAGTGCTGAAAGAGGAGGAATCGACATAAAAACGCCTTCCTGGCAACGCCCAAATGCCCTCCTGCCGTGCAAACACTGGCAGCAGCAGCAGCAGCAGCAGCAGCAGCAGCAGTAAGTGCATGCCCACTGCCACCCCTTCTCCTTTCACACCTTGTATCAGCTTTAATCCAGTCCAGTGCTGCCTGCTGAGCAGCACTGACCAACACTGCATGGGCCCAGGCTTTTATCTCTGAGGCCCCATTATGATGTCAGAAAGCTGGCTCTGGCTCCTGAGGTCTCCACTATGACACGTGCAAAGTTCCGTCTGAACTTTATATAAGACGGTGCGGCTCAGTCAGTCACTCAGTGTTGCCTGAGAGGGCAACACTGCAACAGCCGGCCCCCAGGCTGTCTTTTTTTTGCACAGCTAGTTGCCTCCAGGAGGCCACAAGAGGGAGACAAGGGACTGCAAAATGGAAAATAGGCATCCACCAACTTTACAGACAACTTGTTCTCCTTGCTCCTACAACCTCCATCCTTGCACAGTTTGTTATTCTTCCAGGTAACATAGTAACAAATCCAAATTGCTGCTCTCTTTGTAGGCAAGCAAGGGTTTGTTGCAACTGCAATTCTTACTTCTTCTTGAAATGTAGGGACCACAGTACATTCCATCACATCCATCTAGTGTACACAGGTAGGTCCATTGTGACGGGCGGGCGGGCGGGCGGGCTGGCTGCTTTAATGGCTGTTTGCTGTTCCCCTACTCCACTCCACTATTTGACTATGGTGCTGCATCAATCAGTGGCTGGCTCAGGTGCAGCTCTTTAACCTACCTAGGAGGGAGGGCGGAGAGAAGACAAGGAAGGTGAATGAGCTGTTCCAATGTGAAATGCCGGAAACACAGAAACACAGACGACACAAAACAAGAGGTGGCAATGTATTAATTAATTGCATTTAATAAATTAGCTCATTATCACACATGACTGTACAAATGCATTGTCCAACAGGTGTTGAAATAATGGGATTAAAAGGGGAGATCCCATCCGAAAGACAAAAACAATGGCAAACACAAAAAGCACTTTTGGAATCTGATTTTAGTAAACACATAAGGAAAGGGTGCACCGGTCCTGGAAATACTGCAATACCAGGTCAATGCGTGGAGTGGACAGAGCAAGCTCTATTTCCATCTCCCTGTTCTAAAAATCCATTTAATATATGGTCCCCAGATAGGGGACGTATCAGATATTAAACTGATAAGAACAGATACTACACTTGATCTTAGCCAAAAGGCCGAGAAGCGATAACCCGAACGTGCCGCGCGTTTTGCTTCTTTTGCTTGCACCACAATGCAGTGCTGAAAGAGGAGGAATCGACATAAAAACGCCTTCCTGGCAACGCCCAAATGCCCTCCTGCCGTGCAAACACTGGCAGCAGCAGCAGCAGCAGCAGCAGCAGCAGCAGTAAGTGCATGCCCACTGCCACCCCTTCTCCTTTAACACCTTGTATCAGCTTTAATCCAGTCCAGTGCTGCCTGCTGAGCAGCACTGACCAACACTGCATGGGCCCAGGCTTTTATCTCTGAGGCCCCATTATGATGTCAGAAAGCTGGCTCTGGCTCCTGAGGTCTCCACTATGACACGTGCAAAGTTCCGTCTGAACTTTATATAAGACGGTGCGGCTCAGTCAGTCACTCAGTGTTGCCTGAGAGGGCAACACTGCAACAGCCGGCCCCCAGGCTGTCTTTTTTTTGCACAGCTAGTTGCCTCCAGGAGGCCACAAGAGGGAGACAAGGGACTGCAAAATGGAAAATAGGCATCCACCAACTTTACAGACAACTTGTTCTCCTTGCTCCTACAACCTCCATCCTTGCACAGTTTGTTATTCTTCCAGGTAACATAGTAGCAAATCCAAATTGCTGCTCTCTTTGTAGGCAAGCAAGGGTTTGTTGCAACTGCAATTCTTACTTCTTCTTGAAATGTAGGGACCACAGTACATTCCATCACATCCATCTAGTGTACACAGGTAGGTCCATTGTGACGGGCGGGCGGGCGGGCGGGCTGGCTGCTTTAATGGCTGTTTGCTGTTCCCCTACTCCACTCCACTATTTGACTATGGTGCTGCATCAATCAGTGGCTGGCTCAGGTGCAGCTCTTTAACCTACCTAGGAGGGAGGGCGGAGAGAAGACAAGGAAGGTGAATGAGCTGTTCCAATGTGAAATGCCGGAAACACAGAAACACAGACGACACAAAACAAGAGGTGGCAATGTATTAATTAATTGCATTTAATAAATTAGCTCATTATCACACATGACTGTACAAATGCATTGTCCAACAGGTGTTGAAATAATGGGATTAAAAGGGGAGATCCCATCCGAAAGACAAAAACAATGGCAAACACAAAAAGCACTTTTGGAATCTGATTTTAGTAAACACATAAGGAAAGGGTGCACCGGTCCTGGAAATACTGCAATACCAGGTCAATGCGTGGAGTGGACAGAGCAAGCTCTATTTCCATCTCCCTGTTCTAAAAATCCATTTAATATATGGTCCCCAGATAGGGGACGTATCAGATATTAAACTGATAAGAACAGATACTACACTTGATCTTAGCCAAAAGGCCGAGAAGCGATAACCCGAACGTGCCGCGCGTTTTGCTTCTTTTGCTTGCACCACAATGCAGTGCTGAAAGAGGAGGAATCGACATAAAAACGCCTTCCTGGCAACGCCCAAATGCCCTCCTGCCGTGCAAACACTGGCAGCAGCAGCAGCAGCAGCAGCAGCAGCAGCAGTAAGTGCATGCCCACTGCCACCCCTTCTCCTTTCACACCTTGTATCAGCTTTAATCCAGTCCAGTGCTGCCTGCTGAGCAGCACTGACCAACACTGCCTGGGCCCAGGCTTTTATCTCTGAGGCCCCATTATGATGTCAGAAAGCTGGCTCTGGCTCCTGAGGTCTCCACTATGACACGTGCAAAGTTCCGTCTGAACTTTATATAAGACGGTGCGGCTCAGTCAGTCACTCAGTGTTGCCTGAGAGGGCAACACTGCAACAGCCGGCCCCCAGGCTGTCTTTTTTTTGCACAGCTAGTTGCCTCCAGGAGGCCACAAGAGGGAGACAAGGGACTGCAAAATGGAAAATAGGCATCCACCAACTTTACAGACAACTTGTTCTCCTTGCTCCTACAACCTCCATCCTTGCACAGTTTGTTATTCTTCCAGGTAACATAGTAACAAATCCAAATTGCTGCTCTCTTTGTAGGCAAGCAAGGGTTTGTTGCAACTGCAATTCTTACTTCTTCTTGAAATGTAGGGACCACAGTACATTCCATCACATCCATCTAGTGTACACAGGTAGGTCCATTGTGACGGGCGGGCGGGCGGGCGGGCTGGCTGCTTTAATGGCTGTTTGCTGTTCCCCTACTCCACTCCACTATTTGACTATGGTGCTGCATCAATCAGTGGCTGGCTCAGGTGCAGCTCTTTAACCTACCTAGGAGGGAGGGCGGAGAGAAGACAAGGAAGGTGAATGAGCTGTTCCAATGTGAAATGCCGGAAACACAGAAACACAGACGACACAAAACAAGAGGTGGCAATGTATTAATTAATTGCATTTAATAAATTAGCTCATTATCACACATGACTGTACAAATGCATTGTCCAACAGGTGTTGAAATAATGGGATTAAAAGGGGAGATCCCATCCGAAAGACAAAAACAATGGCAAACACAAAAAGCACTTTTGGAATCTGATTTTAGTAAACACATAAGGAAAGGGTGCACCGGTCCTGGAAATACTGCAATACCAGGTCAATGCGTGGAGTGGACAGAGCAAGCTCTATTTCCATCTCCCTGTTCTAAAAATCCATTTAATATATGGTCCCCAGATAGGGGACGTATCAGATATTAAACTGATAAGAACAGATACTACACTTGATCTTAGCCAAAAGGCCGAGAAGCGATAACCCGAACGTGCCGCGCGTTTTGCTTCTTTTGCTTGCACCACAATGCAGTGCTGAAAGAGGAGGAATCGACATAAAAACGCCTTCCTGGCAACGCCCAAATGCCCTCCTGCCGTGCAAACACTGGCAGCAGCAGCAGCAGCAGCAGCAGTAAGTGCATGCCCACTGCCACCCCTTCTCCTTTCACACCTTGTATCAGCTTTAATCCAGTCCAGTGCTGCCTGCTGAGCAGCACTGACCAACACTGCCTGGGCCCAGGCTTTTATCTCTGAGGCCCCATTATGATGTCAGAAAGCTGGCTCTGGCTCCTGAGGTCTCCACTATGACACGTGCAAAGTTCCATCTGAACTTTATATAAGACGGTGCGGCTCAGTCAGTCACTCAGTGTTGCCTGAGAGGGCAACACTGCAACAGCCGGCCCCCAGGCTGTCTTTTTTTTGCACAGCTAGTTGCCTCCAGGAGGCCACAAGAGGGAGACAAGGGACTGCAAAATGGAAAATAGGCATCCACCAACTTTACAGACAACTTGTTCTCCTTGCTCCTACAACCTCCATCCTTGCACAGTTTGTTATTCTTCCAGGTAACATAGTAACAAATCCAAATTGCTGCTCTCTTTGTAGGCAAGCAAGGGTTTGTTGCAACTGCAATTCTTACTTCTTCTTGAAATGTAGGGACCACAGTACATTCCATCACATCCATCTAGTGTACACAGGTAGGTCCATTGTGACGGGCGGGCGGGCGGGCTGCTTTAATGGCTGTTTGCTGTTCCCCTACTCCACTCCACTATTTGACTATGGTGCTGCATCAATCAGTGGCTGGCTCAGGTGCAGCTCTTTAACCTACCTAGGAGGGAGGGCGGAGAGAAGACAAGGAAGGTGAATGAGCTGTTCCAATGTGAAATGCCGGAAACACAGAAACACAGACGACACAAAACAAGAGGTGGCAATGTATTAATTAATTGCATTTAATAAATTAGCTCATTATCACACATGACTGTACAAATGCATTGTCCAACAGGTGTTGAAATAATGGGATTAAAAGGGGAGATCCCATCCGAAAGACAAAAACAATGGCAAACACAAAAAGCACTTTTGGAATCTGATTTTAGTAAACACATAAGGAAAGGGTGCACCGGTCCTGGAAATACTGCAATACCAGGTCAATGCGTGGAGTGGACAGAGCAAGCTCTATTTCCATCTCCCTGTTCTAAAAATCCATTTAATATATGGTCCCCAGATAGGGGACGTATCAGATATTAAACTGATAAGAACAGATACTACACTTGATCTTAGCCAAAAGGCCGAGAAGCGATAACCCGAACGTGCCGCGCGTTTTGCTTCTTTTGCTTGCACCACAATGCAGTGCTGAAAGAGGAGGAATCGACATAAAAACGCCTTCCTGGCAACGCCCAAATGCCCTCCTGCCGTGCAAACACTGGCAGCAGCAGCAGCAGCAGCAGCAGTAAGTGCATGCCCACTGCCACCCCTTCTCCTTTCACACCTTGTATCAGCTTTAATCCAGTCCAGTGCTGCCTGCTGAGCAGCACTGACCAACACTGCCTGGGCCCAGGCTTTTATCTCTGAGGCCCCATTATGATGTCAGAAAGCTGGCTCTGGCTCCTGAGGTCTCCACTATGACACGTGCAAAGTTCCGTCTGAACTTTATATAAGACGGTGCGGCTCAGTCAGTCACTCAGTGTTGCCTGAGAGGGCAACACTGCAACAGCCGGCCCCCAGGCTGTCTTTTTTTTGCACAGCTAGTTGCCTCCAGGAGGCCACAAGAGGGAGACAAGGGACTGCAAAATGGAAAATAGGCATCCACCAACTTTACAGACAACTTGTTCTCCTTGCTCCTACAACCTCCATCCTTGCACAGTTTGTTATTCTTCCAGGTAACATAGTAACAAATCCAAATTGCTGCTCTCTTTGTAGGCAAGCAAGGGTTTGTTGCAACTGCAATTCTTACTTCTTCTTGAAATGTAGGGACCACAGTACATTCCATCACATCCATCTAGTGTACACAGGTAGGTCCATTGTGACGGGCGGGCGGGCTGGCTGCTTTAATGGCTGTTTGCTGTTCCCCTACTCCACTCCACTATTTGACTATGGTGCTGCATCAATCAGTGGCTGGCTCAGGTGCAGCTCTTTAACCTACCTAGGAGGGAGGGCGGAGAGAAGACAAGGAAGGTGAATGAGCTGTTCCAATGTGAAATGCCGGAAACACAGAAACACAGACGACACAAAACAAGAGGTGGCAATGTATTAATTAATTGCATTTAATAAATTAGCTCATTATCACACATGACTGTACAAATGCATTGTCCAACAGGTGTTGAAATAATGGGATTAAAAGGGGAGATCCCATCCGAAAGACAAAAACAATGGCAAACACAAAAAGCACTTTTGGAATCTGATTTTAGTAAACACATAAGGAAAGGGTGCACCGGTCCTGGAAATACTGCAATACCAGGTCAATGCGTGGAGTGGACAGAGCAAGCTCTATTTCCATCTCCCTGTTCTAAAAATCCATTTAATATATGGTCCCCAGATAGGGGACGTATCAGATATTAAACTGATAAGAACAGATACTACACTTGATCTTAGCCAAAAGGCCGAGAAGCGATAACCCGAACGTGCCGCGCGTTTTGCTTCTTTTGCTTGCACCACAATGCAGTGCTGAAAGAGGAGGAATCGACATAAAAACGCCTTCCTGGCAACGCCCAAATGCCCTCCTGCCGTGCAAACACTGGCAGCAGCAGCAGCAGTAAGTGCATGCCCACTGCCACCCCTTCTCCTTTCACACCTTGTATCAGCTTTAATCCAGTCCAGTGCTGCCTGCTGAGCAGCACTGACCAACACTGCCTGGGCCCAGGCTTTTATCTCTGAGGCCCCATTATGATGTCAGAAAGCTGGCTCTGGCTCCTGAGGTCTCCACTATGACACGTGCAAAGTTCCGTCTGAACTTTATATAAGACGGTGCGGCTCAGTCAGTCACTCAGTGTTGCCTGAGAGGGCAACACTGCAACAGCCGGCCCCCAGGCTGTCTTTTTTTTGCACAGCTAGTTGCCTCCAGGAGGCCACAAGAGGGAGACAAGGGACTGCAAAATGGAAAATAGGCATCCACCAACTTTACAGACAACTTGTTCTCCTTGCTCCTACAACCTCCATCCTTGCACAGTTTGTTATTCTTCCAGGTAACATAGTAACAAATCCAAATTGCTGCTCTCTTTGTAGGCAAGCAAGGGTTTGTTGCAACTGCAATTCTTACTTCTTCTTGAAATGTAGGGACCACAGTACATTCCATCACATCCATCTAGTGTACACAGGTAGGTCCATTGTGACGGGCGGGCGGGCGGGCGGGCTGGCTGCTTTAATGGCTGTTTGCTGTTCCCCTACTCCACTCCACTATTTGACTATGGTGCTGCATCAATCAGTGGCTGGCTCAGGTGCAGCTCTTTAACCTACCTAGGAGGGAGGGCGGAGAGAAGACAAGGAAGGTGAATGAGCTGTTCCAATGTGAAATGCCGGAAACACAGAAACACAGACGACACAAAACAAGAGGTGGCAATGTATTAATTAATTGCATTTAATAAATTAGCTCATTATCACACATGACTGTACAAATGCATTGTCCAACAGGTGTTGAAATAATGGGATTAAAAGGGGAGATCCCATCCGAAAGACAAAAACAATGGCAAACACAAAAAGCACTTTTGGAATCTGATTTTAGTAAACACATAAGGAAAGGGTGCACCGGTCCTGGAAATACTGCAATACCAGGTCAATGCGTGGAGTGGACAGGGCAAGCTCTATTTCCATCTCCCTGTTCTAAAAATCCATTTAATATATGGTCCCCAGATAGGGGACGTATCAGATATTAAACTGATAAGAACAGATACTACACTTGATCTTAGCCAAAAGGCCGAGAAGCGATAACCCGAACGTGCCGCGCGTTTTGCTTCTTTTGCTTGCACCACAATGCAGTGCTGAAAGAGGAGGAATCGACATAAAAACGCCTTCCTGGCAACGCCCAAATGCCCTCCTGCCATGCAAACACTGGCAGCAGCAGCAGCAGCAGCAGTAAGTGCATGCCCACTGCCACCCCTTCTCCTTTCACACCTTGTATCAGCTTTAATCCAGTCCAGTGCTGCCTGCTGAGCAGCACTGACCAACACTGCCTGGGCCCAGGCTTTTATCTCTGAGGCCCCATTATGATGTCAGAAAGCTGGCTCTGGCTCCTGAGGTCTCCACTATGACACGTGCAAAGTTCCGTCTGAACTTTATATAAGACGGTGCGGCTCAGTCAGTCACTCAGTGTTGCCTGAGAGGGCAACACTGCAACAGCCGGCCCCCAGGCTGTCTTTTTTTTGCACAGCTAGTTGCCTCCAGGAGGCCACAAGAGGGAGACAAGGGACTGCAAAATGGAAAATAGGCATCCACCAACTTTACAGACAACTTGTTCTCCTTGCTCCTACAACCTCCATCCTTGCACAGTTTGTTATTCTTCCAGGTAACATAGTAACAAATCCAAATTGCTGCTCTGTTTGTAGGCAAGCAAGGGTTTGTTGCAACTGCAATTCTTACTTCTTCTTGAAATGTAGGGACCACAGTACATTCCATCACATCCATCTAGTGTACACAGGTAGGTCCATTGTGACGGGCGGGCGGGCGGGTGGGCTGGCTGCTTTAATGGCTGTTTGCTGTTCCCCTACTCCACTCCACTATTTGACTATGGTGCTGCATCAATCAGTGGCTGGCTCAGGTGCAGCTCTTTAACCTACCTAGGAGGGAGGGCGGAGAGAAGACAAGGAAGGTGAATGAGCTGTTCCAATGTGAAATGCCGGAAACACAGAAACACAGACGACACAAAACAAGAGGTGGCAATGTATTAATTAATTGCATTTAATAAATTAGCTCATTATCACACATGACTGTACAAATGCATTGTCCAACAGGTGTTGAAATAATGGGATTAAAAGGGGAGATCCCATCCGAAAGACAAAAACAATGGCAAACACAAAAAGCACTTTTGGAATCTGATTTTAGTAAACACATAAGGAAAGGGTGCACCGGTCCTGGAAATACTGCAATACCAGGTCAATGCGTGGAGTGGACAGAGCAAGCTCTATTTCAATCTCCCTGTTCTAAAAATCCATTTAATATATGGTCCCCAGATAGGGGACGTATCAGATATTAAACTGATAAGAACAGATACTACACTTGATCTTAGCCAAAAGGCCGAGAAGCGATAACCCGAACGTGCCGCGCGTTTTGCTTCTTTTGCTTGCACCACAATGCAGTGCTGAAAGAGGAGGAATCGACATAAAAACGCCTTCCTGGCAACGCCCAAATGCCCTCCTGCCGTGCAAACACTGGCAGCAGCAGCAGCAGTAAGTGCATGCCCACTGCCACCCCTTCTCCTTTCACACCTTGTATCAGCTTTAATCCAGTCCAGTGCTGCCTGCTGAGCAGCACTGACCAACACTGCCTGGGCCCAGGCTTTTATCTCTGAGGCCCCATTATGATGTCAGAAAGCTGGCTCTGGCTCCTGAGGTCTCCACTATGACACGTGCAAAGTTCCGTCTGAACTTTATATAAGACGGTGCGGCTCAGTCAGTCACTCAGTGTTGCCTGAGAGGGCAACACTGCAACAGCCGGCCCCCAGGCTGTCTTTTTTTTGCACAGCTAGTTGCCTCCAGGAGGCCACAAGAGGGAGACAAGGGACTGCAAAATGGAAAATAGGCATCCACCAACTTTACAGACAACTTGTTCTCCTTGCTCCTACAACCTCCATCCTTGCACAGTTTGTTATTCTTCCAGGTAACATAGTAACAAATCCAAATTGCTGCTCTCTTTGTAGGCAAGCAAGGGTTTGTTGCAACTGCAATTCTTACTTCTTCTTGAAATGTAGGGACCACAGTACATTCCATCACATCCATCTAGTGTACACAGGTAGGTCCATTGTGACGGGCGGGCGGGCGGGTGGGCTGGCTGCTTTAATGGCTGTTTGCTGTTCCCCTACTCCACTCCACTATTTGACTATGGTGCTGCATCAATCAGTGGCTGGCTCAGGTGCAGCTCTTTAACCTACCTAGGAGGGAGGGCGGAGAGAAGACAAGGAAGGTGAATGAGCTGTTCCAATGTGAAATGCCGGAAACACAGAAACACAGACGACACAAAACAAGAGGTGGCAATGTATTAATTAATTGCATTTAATAAATTAGCTCATTATCACACATGACTGTACAAATGCATTGTCCAACAGGTGTTGAAATAATGGGATTAAAAGGGGAGATCCCATCCGAAAGACAAAAACAATGGCAAACACAAAAAGCACTTTTGGAATCTGATTTTAGTAAACACATAAGGAAAGGGTGCACCGGTCCTGGAAATACTGCAATACCAGGTCAATGCGTGGAGTGGACAGAGCAAGCTCTATTTCCATCTCCCTGTTCTAAAAATCCATTTAATATATGGTCCCCAGATAGGGGACGTATCAGATATTAAACTGATAAGAACAGATACTACACTTGATCTTAGCCAAAAGGCCGAGAAGCGATAACCCGAACGTGCCGCGCGTTTTGCTTCTTTTGCTTGCACCACAATGCAGTGCTGAAAGAGGAGGAATCGACATAAAAACGCCTTCCTGGCAACGCCCAAATGCCCTCCTGCCGTGCAAACACTGGCAGCAGCAGCAGCAGCAGCAGTAAGTGCATGCCCACTGCCACCCCTTCTCCTTTCACACCTTGTATCAGCTTTAATCCAGTCCAGTGCTGCCTGCTGAGCAGCACTGACCAACACTGCCTGGGCCCAGGCTTTTATCTCTGAGGCCCCATTATGATGTCAGAAAGCTGGCTCTGGCTCCTGAGGTCTCCACTATGACACGTGCAAAGTTCCGTCTGAACTTTATATAAGACGGTGCGGCTCAGTCAGTCACTCAGTGTTGCCTGAGAGGGCAACACTGCAACAGCCGGCCCCCAGGCTGTCTTTTTTTTGCACAGCTAGTTGCCTCCAGGAGGCCACAAGAGGGAGACAAGGGACTGCAAAATGGAAAATAGGCATCCACCAACTTTACAGACAACTTGTTCTCCTTGCTCCTACAACCTCCATCCTTGCACAGTTTGTTATTCTTCCAGGTAACATAGTAACAAATCCAAATTGCTGCTCTCTTTGTAGGCAAGCAAGGGTTTGTTGCAACTGCAATTCTTACTTCTTCTTGAAATGTAGGGACCACAGTACATTCCATCACATCCATCTAGTGTACACAGGTAGGTCCATTGTGACGGGCGGGCGGGCGGGTGGGCTGGCTGCTTTAATGGCTGTTTGCTGTTCCCCTACTCCACTCCACTATTTGACTATGGTGCTGCATCAATCAGTGGCTGGCTCAGGTGCAGCTCTTTAACCTACCTAGGAGGGAGGGCGGAGAGAAGACAAGGAAGGTGAATGAGCTGTTCCAATGTGAAATGCCGGAAACACAGAAACACAGACGACACAAAACAAGAGGTGGCAATGTATTAATTAATTGCATTTAATAAATTAGCTCATTATCACACATGACTGTACAAATGCATTGTCCAACAGGTGTTGAAATAATGGGATTAAAAGGGGAGATCCCATCCGAAAGACAAAAACAATGGCAAACACAAAAAGCACTTTTGGAATCTGATTTTAGTAAACACATAAGGAAAGGGTGCACCGGTCCTGGAAATACTGCAATACCAGGTCAATGCGTGGAGTGGACAGAGCAAGCTCTATTTCCATCTCCCTGTTCTAAAAATCCATTTAATATATGGTCCCCAGATAGGGGACGTATCAGATATTAAACTGATAAGAACAGATACTACACTTGATCTTAGCCAAAAGGCCGAGAAGCGATAACCCGAACGTGCCGCGCGTTTTGCTTCTTTTGCTTGCACCACAATGCAGTGCTGAAAGAGGAGGAATCGACATAAAAACGCCTTCCTGGCAACGCCCAAATGCCCTCCTGCCGTGCAAACACTGGCAGCAGCAGCAGCAGCAGCAGCAGCAGCAGTAAGTGCATGCCCACTGCCACCCCTTCTCCTTTCACACCTTGTATCAGCTTTAATCCAGTCCAGTGCTGCCTGCTGAGCAGCACTGACCAACACTGCCTGGGCCCAGGCTTTTATCTCTGAGGCCCCATTATGATGTCAGAAAGCTGGCTCTGGCTCCTGAGGTCTCCACTATGACACGTGCAAAGTTCCGTCTGAACTTTATATAAGACGGTGCGGCTCAGTCAGTCACTCAGTGTTGCCTGAGAGGGCAACACTGCAACAGCCGGCCCCCAGGCTGTCTTTTTTTTGCACAGCTAGTTGCCTCCAGGAGGCCACAAGAGGGAGACAAGGGACTGCAAAATGGAAAATAGGCATCCACCAACTTTACAGACAACTTGTTCTCCTTGCTCCTACAACCTCCATCCTTGCACAGTTTGTTATTCTTCCAGGTAACATAGTAACAAATCCAAATTGCTGCTCTCTTTGTAGGCAAGCAAGGGTTTGTTGCAACTGCAATTCTTACTTCTTCTTGAAATGTAGGGACCACAGTACATTCCATCACATCCATCTAGTGTACACAGGTAGGTCCATTGTGACGGGCGGGCGGGCGGGTGGGCTGGCTGCTTTAATGGCTGTTTGCTGTTCCCCTACTCCACTCCACTATTTGACTATGGTGCTGCATCAATCAGTGGCTGGCTCAGGTGCAGCTCTTTAACCTACCTAGGAGGGAGGGCGGAGAGAAGACAAGGAAGGTGAATGAGCTGTTCCAATGTGAAATGCCGGAAACACAGAAACACAGACGACACAAAACAAGAGGTGGCAATGTATTAATTAATTGCATTTAATAAATTAGCTCATTATCACACATGACTGTACAAATGCATTGTCCAACAGGTGTTGAAATAATGGGATTAAAAGGGGAGATCCCATCCGAAAGACAAAAACAATGGCAAACACAAAAAGCACTTTTGGAATCTGATTTTAGTAAACACATAAGGAAAGGGTGCACCGGTCCTGGAAATACTGCAATACCAGGTCAATGCGTGGAGTGGACAGAGCAAGCTCTATTTCCATCTCCCTGTTCTAAAAATCCATTTAATATATGGTCCCCAGATAGGGGACGTATCAGATATTAAACTGATAAGAACAGATACTACACTTGATCTTAGCCAAAAGGCCGAGAAGCGATAACCCGAACGTGCCGCGCGTTTTGCTTCTTTTGCTTGCACCACAATGCAGTGCTGAAAGAGGAGGAATCGACATAAAAACGCCTTCCTGGCAACGCCCAAATGCCCCCCTGCCGTGCAAACACTGGCAGCAGCAGCAGCAGTAAGTGCATGCCCACTGCCACCCCTTCTCCTTTCACACCTTGTATCAGCTTTAATCCAGTCCAGTGCTGCCTGCTGAGCAGCACTGACCAACACTGCCTGGGCCCAGGCTTTTATCTCTGAGGCCCCATTATGATGTCAGAAAGCTGGCTCTGGCTCCTGAGGTCTCCACTATGACACGTGCAAAGTTCCGTCTGAACTTTATATAAGACGGTGCGGCTCAGTCAGTCACTCAGTGTTGCCTGAGAGGGCAACACTGCAACAGCCGGCCCCCAGGCTGTCTTTTTTTTGCACAGCTAGTTGCCTCCAGGAGGCCACAAGAGGGAGACAAGGGACTGCAAAATGGAAAATAGGCATCCACCAACTTTACAGACAACTTGTTCTCCTTGCTCCTACAACCTCCATCCTTGCACAGTTTGTTATTCTTCCAGGTAACATAGTAACAAATCCAAATTGCTGCTCTCTTTGTAGGCAAGCAAGGGTTTGTTGCAACTGCAATTCTTACTTCTTCTTGAAATGTAGGGACCACAGTACATTCCATCACATCCATCTAGTGTACACAGGTAGGTCCATTGTGACGGGCGGGCGGGCGGGCGGGCTGGCTGCTTTAATGGCTGTTTGCTGTTCCCCTACTCCACTCCACTATTTGACTATGGTGCTGCATCAATCAGTGGCTGGCTCAGGTGCAGCTCTTTAACCTACCTAGGAGGGAGGGCGGAGAGAAGACAAGGAAGGTGAATGAGCTGTTCCAATGTGAAATGCCGGAAACACAGAAACACAGACGACACAAAACAAGAGGTGGCAATGTATTAATTAATTGCATTTAATAAATTAGCTCATTATCACACATGACTGTACAAATGCATTGTCCAACAGGTGTTGAAATAATGGGATTAAAAGGGGAGATCCCATCCGAAAGACAAAAACAATGGCAAACACAAAAAGCACTTTTGGAATCTGATTTTAGTAAACACATAAGGAAAGGGTGCACCGGTCCTGGAAATACTGCAATACCAGGTCAATGCGTGGAGTGGACAGAGCAAGCTCTATTTCCATCTCCCTGTTCTAAAAATCCATTTAATATATGGTCCCCAGATAGGAGACGTATCAGATATTAAACTGATAAGAACAGATACTACACTTGATCTTAGCCAAAAGGCCGAGAAGCGATAACCCGAACGTGCCGCGCGTTTTGCTTCTTTTGCTTGCACCACAATGCAGTGCTGAAAGAGGAGGAATCGACATAAAAACGCCTTCCTGGCAACGCCCAAATGCCCTCCTGCCGTGCAAACACTGGCAGCAGCAGCAGCAGCAGCAGCAGCAGTAAGTTCATGCCCACTGCCACCCCTTCTCCTTTCACACCTTGTATCAGCTTTAATCCAGTCCAGTGCTGCCTGCTGAGCAGCACTGACCAACACTGCCTGGGCCCAGGCTTTTATCTCTGAGGCCCCATTATGATGTCAGAAAGCTGGCTCTGGCTCCTGAGGTCTCCACTATGACACGTGCAAAGTTCCGTCTGAACTTTATATAAGACGGTGCGGCTCAGTCAGTCACTCAGTGTTGCCTGAGAGGGCAACACTGCAACAGCCGGCCCCCAGGCTGTCTTTTTTTTGCACAGCTAGTTGCCTCCAGGAGGCCACAAGAGGGAGACAAGGGACTGCAAAATGGAAAATAGGCATCCACCAACTTTACAGACAACTTGTTCTCCTTGCTCCTACAACCTCCATCCTTGCACAGTTTGTTATTCTTCCAGGTAACATAGTAACAAATCCAAATTGCTGCTCTCTTTGTAGGCAAGCAAGGGTTTGTTGCAACTGCAATTCTTACTTCTTCTTGAAATGTAGGGACCACAGTACATTCCATCACATCCATCTAGTGTACACAGGTAGGTCCATTGTGACGGGCGGGCGGGCGGGCGGGCGGGCTGGCTGCTTTAATGGCTGTTTGCTGTTCCCCTACTCCACTCCACTATTTGACTATGGTGCTGCATCAATCAGTGGCTGGCTCAGGTGCAGCTCTTTAACCTACCTAGGAGGGAGGGCGGAGAGAAGACAAGGAAGGTGAATGAGCTGTTCCAATGTGAAATGCCGGAAACACAGAAACACAGACGACACAAAACAAGAGGTGGCAATGTATTAATTAATTGCATTTAATAAATTAGCTCATTATCACACATGACTGTACAAATGCATTGTCCAACAGGTGTTGAAATAATGGGATTAAAAGGGGAGATCCCATCCGAAAGACAAAAACAATGGCAAACACAAAAAGCACTTTTGGAATCTGATTTTAGTAAACACATAAGGAAAGGGTGCACCGGTCCTGGAAATACTGCAATACCAGGTCAATGCGTGGAGTGGACAGAGCAAGCTCTATTTCCATCTCCCTGTTCTAAAAATCCATTTAATATATGGTCCCCAGATAGGGGACGTATCAGATATTAAACTGATAAGAACAGATACTACACTTGATCTTAGCCAAAAGGCCGAGAAGCGATAACCCGAACGTGCCGCGCGTTTTGCTTCTTTTGCTTGCACCACAATGCAGTGCTGAAAGAGGAGGAATCGACATAAAAACGCCTTCCTGGCAACGCCCAAATGCCCTCCTGCCGTGCAAACACTGGCAGCAGCAGCAGCAGCAGCAGCAGCAGCAGCAGCAGTAAGTGCATGCCCACTGCCACCCCTTCTCCTTTCACACCTTGTATCAGCTTTAATCCAGTCCAGTGCTGCCTGCTGAGCAGCACTGACCAACACTGCCTGGGCCCAGGCTTTTATCTCTGAGGCCCCATTATGATGTCAGAAAGCTGGCTCTGGCTCCTGAGGTCTCCACTATGACACGTGCAAAGTTCCGTCTGAACTTTATATAAGACGGTGCGGCTCAGTCAGTCACTCAGTGTTGCCTGAGAGGGCAACACTGCAACAGCCGGCCCCCAGGCTGTCTTTTTTTTGCACAGCTAGTTGCCTCCAGGAGGCCACAAGAGGGAGACAAGGGACTGCAAAATGGAAAATAGGCATCCACCAACTTTACAGACAACTTGTTCTCCTTGCTCCTACAACCTCCATCCTTGCACAGTTTGTTATTCTTCCAGGTAACATAGTAACAAATCCAAATTGCTGCTCTCTTTGTAGGCAAGCAAGGGTTTGTTGCAACTGCAATTCTTACTTCTTCTTGAAATGTAGGGACCACAGTACATTCCATCACATCCATCTAGTGTACACAGCTAGGTCCATTGTGACGGGCGGGCGGGCGGGCTGGCTGCTTTAATGGCTGTTTGCTGTTCCCCTACTCCACTCCACTATTTGACTATGGTGCTGCATCAATCAGTGGCTGGCTCAGGTGCAGCTCTTTAACCTACCTAGGAGGGAGGGCGGAGAGAAGACAAGGAAGGTGAATGAGCTGTTCCAATGTGAAATGCCGGAAACACAGAAACACAGACGACACAAAACAAGAGGTGGCAATGTATTAATTAATTGCATTTAATAAATTAGCTCATTATCACACATGACTGTACAAATGCATTGTCCAACAGGTGTTGAAATAATGGGATTAAAAGGGGAGATCCCATCCGAAAGACAAAAACAATGGCAAACACAAAAAGCACTTTTGGAATCTGATTTTAGTAAACACATAAGGAAAGGGTGCACCGGTCCTGGAAATACTGCAATACCAGGTCAATGCGTGGAGTGGACAGAGCAAGCTCTATTTCCATCTCCCTGTTCTAAAAATCCATTTAATATAAGGTCCCCAGATAGGGGACGTATCAGATATTAAACTGATAAGAACAGATACTACACTTGATCTTAGCCAAAAGGCCGAGAAGCGATAACCCGAACGTGCCGCGCGTTTTGCTTCTTTTGCTTGCACCACAATGCAGTGCTGAAAGAGGAGGAATCGACATAAAAACGCCTTCCTGGCAACGCCCAAATGCCCTCCTGCCGTGCAAACACTGGCAGCAGCAGCAGCAGCAGCAGCAGCAGTAAGTGCATGCCCACTGCCACCCCTTCTCCTTTCACACCTTGTATCAGCTTTAATCCAGTCCAGTGCTGCCTGCTGAGCAGCACTGACCAACACTGCCTGGGCCCAGGCTTTTATCTCTGAGGCCCCATTATGATGTCAGAAAGCTGGCTCTGGCTCCTGAGGTCTCCACTATGACACGTGCAAAGTTCCGTCTGAACTTTATATAAGACGGTGCGGCTCAGTCAGTCAATCAGTGTTGCCTGAGAGGGCAACACTGCAACAGCCGGCCCCCAGGCTGTCTTTTTTTTGCACAGCTAGTTGCCTCCAGGAGGCCACAAGAGGGAGACAAGGGACTGCAAAATGGAAAATAGGCATCCACCAACTTTACAGACAACTTGTTCTCCTTGCTCCTACAACCTCCATCCTTGCACAGTTTGTTATTCTTCCAGGTAACATAGTAACAAATCCAAATTGCTGCTCTCTTTGTAGGCAAGCAAGGGTTTGTTGCAACTGCAATTCTTACTTCTTCTTGAAATGTAGGGACCACAGTACATTCCATCACATCCATCTAGTGTACACAGGTAGGTCCATTGTGACGGGCGGGCGGGCGGGCGGGCGGGCTGGCTGCTTTAATGGCTGTTTGCTGTTCCCCTACTCCACTCCACTATTTGACTATGGTGCTGCATCAATCAGTGGCTGGCTCAGGTGCAGCTCTTTAACCTACCTAGGAGGGATGGCGGAGAGAAGACAAGGAAGGTGAATGAGCTGTTCCAATGTGAAATGCCGGAAACACAGAAACACAGACGACACAAAACAAGAGGTGGCAATGTATTAATTAATTGCATTTAATAAATTAGCTCATTATCACACATGACTGTACAAATGCATTGTCCAACAGGTGTTGAAATAATGGGATTAAAAGGGGAGATCCCATCCGAAAGACAAAAACAATGGCAAACACAAAAAGCACTTTTGGAATCTGATTTTAGTAAACACATAAGGAAAGGGTGCACCGGTCCTGGAAATACTGCAATACCAGGTCAATGCGTAGAGTGGACAGAGCAAGCTCTATTTCCATCTCCCTGTTCTAAAAATCCATTTAATATATGGTCTCCAGATAGGGGACGTATCAGATATTAAACTGATAAGAACAGATACTACACTTGATCTTAGCCAAAAGGCCGAGAAGCGATAACCCGAACGTGCCGCGCGTTTTGCTTCTTTTGCTTGCACCACAATGCAGTGCTGAAAGAGGAGGAATCAACATAAAAACGCCTTCCTGGCAACGCCCAAATGCCCTCCTGCCGTGC
This sequence comes from Rhinoderma darwinii, assembly GCF_050947455.1. Taxonomy (NCBI): domain Eukaryota; kingdom Metazoa; phylum Chordata; class Amphibia; order Anura; family Rhinodermatidae; genus Rhinoderma; species Rhinoderma darwinii. Next base: position 177,943 of record NW_027464045.1, on the reverse strand, counting down.
AAACACTGGCAGCAGCAGCAGCAGCAGCAGCAGCAGCAGCAGCAGCAGTAAGTGCATGCCCACTGCCACCCCTTCTCCTTTCACACCATGTATCAGCTTTAATCCAGTCCAGTGCTGCCTGCTGAGCAGCACTGACCAACACTGCCTGGGCCCAGGCTTTTATCTCTGAGGCCCCATTATGATGTCAGAAAGCTGGCTCTGGCTCCTGAGGTCTCCACTATGACACGTGCAAAGTTCCGTCTGAACTTTATATAAGACGGTGCGGCTCAGTCAGTCACTCAGTGTTGCCTGAGAGGGCAACACTGCAACAGCCGGCCCCCAGGCTGTCTTTTTTTTGCACAGCTAGTTGCCTCCAAGAGGCCACAAGAGGGAGACAAGGGACTGCAAAATGGAAAATAGGCATCCACCAACTTTACAGACAACTTGTTCTCCTTGCTCCTACAACCTCCATCCTTGCACAGTTTGTTATTCTTCCAGGTAACATAGTAACAAATCCAAATTGCTGCTCTCTTTGTAGGCAAGCAAGGGTTTGTTGCAACTGCAATTCTTACTTCTTCTTGAAATGTAGGGACCACAGTACATTCCATCACATCCATCTAGTGTACACAGGTAGGTCCATTGTGACGGGCGGGCGGGCTGCTTTAATGGCTGTTTGCTGTTCCCCTACTCCACTCCACTATTTGACTATGGTGCTGCATCAATCAGTGGCTGGCTCAGGTGCAGCTCTTTAACCTACCTAGGAGGGAGGGCGGAGAGAAGACAAGGAAGGTGAATGAGCTGTTCCAATGTGAAATGCCGGAAACACAGAAACACAGACGACACAAAACAAGAGGTGGCAATGTATTAATTAATTGCATTTAATAAATTAGCTCATTATCACACATGACTGTACAAATGCATTGTCCAACAGGTGTTGAAATAATGGGATTAAAAGGGGAGATCCCATCGGAAAGACAAAAACAATGGCAAACACAAAAAGCACTTTTGGAATCTGATTTTAGTAAACACATAAGGAAAGGGTGCACCGGTCCTGGAAATACTGCAATACCAGGTCAATGCGTGGAGTGGACAGAGCAAGCTCTATTTCCATCTCCCTGTTCTAAAAATCCATTTAATATATGGTCCCCAGATAGGAGACGTATCAGATATTAAACTGATAAGAACAGATACTACACTTGATCTTAGCCAAAAGGCCGAGAAGCGATAACCCGAACGTGCCGCGCGTTTTGCTTCTTTTGCTTGCACCACAATGCAGTGCTGAAAGAGGAGGAATCGACATAAAAACGCCTTCCTGGCAACGCCCAAATGCCCTCCTGCCGTGCAAACACTGGCAGCAGCAGCAGCAGCAGCAGCAGCAGCAGCAGTAAGTGCATGCCCACTGCCACCCCTTCTCCTTTCACACCTTGTATCAGCTTTAATCCAGTCCAGTGCTGCCTGCTGAGCAGCACTGACCAACACTGCCTGGGCCCAGGCTTTTATCTCTGAGGCCCCATTATGATGTCAGAAAGCTGGCTCTGGCTCCTGAGGTCTCCACTATGACACGTGCAAAGTTCCGTCTGAACTTTATATAAGACGGTGCGGCTCAGTCAGTCACTCAGTGTTGCCTGAGAGGGCAACACTGCAACAGCCGGCCCCCAGGCTGTCTTTTTTTTGCACAGCTAGTTGCCTCCAGGAGGCCACAAGAGGGAGACAAGGGACTGCAAAATGGAAAATAGGCATCCACCAACTTTACAGACAACTTGTTCTCCTTGCTCCTACAACCTCCATCCTTGCACAGTTTGTTATTCTTCCAGGTAACATAGTAACAAATCCAAATTGCTGCTCTCTTTGTAGGCAAGCAAGGGTTTGTTGCAACTGCAATTCTTACTTCTTCTTGAAATGTAGGGACCACAGTACATTCCATCACATCCATCTAGTGTACACAGGTAGGTCCATTGTGACGGGCGGGCGGGCGGGCGGGCTGGCTGCTTTAATGGCTGTTTGCTGTTCCCCTACTCCACTCCACTATTTGACTATGGTGCTGCATCAATCAGTGGCTGGCTCAGGTGCAGCTCTTTAACCTACCTAGGAGGGAGGGCGGAGAGAAGACAAGGAAGGTGAATGAGCTGTTCCAATGTGAAATGCCGGAAACACAGAAACACAGACGACACAAAACAAGAGGTGGCAATGTATTAATTAATTGCATTTAATAAATTAGCTCATTATCACACATGACTGTACAAATGCATTGTCCAACAGGTGTTGAAATAATGGGATTAAAAGGGGAGATCCCATCCGAAAGACAAAAACAATGGCAAACACAAAAAGCACTTTTGGAATCTGATTTTAGTAAACACATAAGGAAAGGGTGCACCGGTCCTGGAAATACTGCAATACCAGGTCAATGCGTGGAGTGGACAGAGCAAGCTCTATTTCCATCTCCCTGTTCTAAAAATCCATTTAATATATGGTCCCCAGATAGGGGACGTATCAGATATTAAACTGATAAGAACAGATACTACACTTGATCTTAGCCAAAAGGCCGAGAAGCGATAACCCGAACGTGCCGCGCGTTTTGCTTCTTTTGCTTGCACCACAATGCAGTGCTGAAAGAGGAGGAATCGACATAAAAACGCCTTCCTGGCAACGCCCAAATGCCCTCCTGCCGTGCAAACACTGGCAGCAGCAGCAGCAGCAGTAAGTGCATGCCCACTGCCACCCCTTCTCCTTTCACACCTTGTATCAGCTTTAATCCAGTCCAGTGCTGCCTGCTGAGCAGCACTGACCAACACTGCCTGGGCCCAGGCTTTTATCTCTGAGGCCCCATTATGATGTCAGAAAGCTGGCTCTGGCTCCTGAGGTCTCCACTATGACACGTGCAAAGTTCCGTCTGAACTTTATATAAGACGGTGCGGCTCAGTCAGTCACTCAGTGTTGCCTGAGAGGGCAACACTGCAACAGCCGGCCCCCAGGCTGTCTTTTTTTTGCACAGCTAGTTGCCTCCAGGAGGCCACAAGAGGGAGACAAGGGACTGCAAAATGGAAAATAGGCATCCACCAACTTTACAGACAACTTGTTCTCCTTGCTCCTACAACCTCCATCCTTGCACAGTTTGTTATTCTTCCAGGTAACATAGTAACAAATCCAAATTGCTGCTCTCTTTGTAGGCAAGCAAGGGTTTGTTGCAACTGCAATTCTTACTTCTTCTTGAAATGTAGGGACCACAGTACATTCCATCACATCCATCTAGTGTACACAGGTAGGTCCATTGTGACGGGCGGGCGGGCGGGCGGGCGGGCTGGCTGCTTTAATGGCTGTTTGCTGTTCCCCTACTCCACTCCACTATTTGACTATGGTGCTGCATCAATCAGTGGCTGGCTCAGGTGCAGCTCTTTAACCTACCTAGGAGGGAGGGCGGAGAGAAGACAAGGAAGGTGAATGAGCTGTTCCAATGTGAAATGCCGGAAACACAGAAACACAGACGACACAAAACAAGAGGTGGCAATGTATTAATTAATTGCATTTAATAAATTAGCTCATTATCACACATGACTGTACAAATGCATTGTCCAACAGGTGTTGAAATAATGGGATTAAAAGGGGAGATCCCATCCGAAAGACAAAAACAATGGCAAACACAAAAAGCACTTTTGGAATCTGATTTTAGTAAACACATAAGGAAAGGGTGCACCGGTCCTGGAAATACTGCAATACCAGGTCAATGCGTGGAGTGGACAGAGCAAGCTCTATTTCCATCTCCCTGTTCTAAAAATCCATTTAATATATGGTCCCCAGATAGGGGACGTATCAGATATTAAACTGATAAGAACAGATACTACACTTGATCTTAGCCAAAAGGCCGAGAAGCGATAACCCGAACGTGCCGCGCGTTTTGCTTCTTTTGCTTGCACCACAATGCAGTGCTGAAAGAGGAGGAATCGACATAAAAACGCCTTCCTGGCAACGCCCAAATGCCCTCCTGCCGTGCAAACACTGGCAGCAGCAGCAGCAGCAGTAAGTGCATGCCCACTGCCACCCCTTCTCCTTTCACACCTTGTATCAGCTTTAATCCAGTCCAGTGCTGCCTGCTGAGCAGCACTGACCAACACTGCCTGGGCCCAGGCTTTTATCTCTGAGGCCCCATTATGATGTCAGAAAGCTGGCTCTGGCTCCTGAGGTCTCCACTATGACACGTGCAAAGTTCCGTCTGAACTTTATATAAGACGGTGCGGCTCAGTCAGTCACTCAGTGTTGCCTGAGAGGGCAACAAAGCAACAGCCGGCCCCCAGGCTGTCTTTTTTTTGCACAGCTAGTTGCCTCCAGGAGGCCACAAGAGGGAGACAAGGGACTGCAAAATGGAAAATAGGCATCCACCAACTTTACAGACAACTTGTTCTCCTTGCTCCTACAACCTCCATCCTTGCACAGTTTGTTATTCTTCCAGGTAACATAGTAACAAATCCAAATTGCTGCTCTCTTTGTAGGCAAGCAAGGGTTTGTTGCAACTGCAATTCTTACTTCTTCTTGAAATGTAGGGACCACAGTACATTCCATCACATCCATCTAGTGTACACAGGTAGGTCCATTGTGACGGGCGGGCGGGCGGGCGGGCTGGCTGCTTTAATGGCTGTTTGCTGTTCCCCTACTCCACTCCACTATTTGACTATGGTGCTGCATCAATCAGTGGCTGGCTCAGGTGCAGCTCTTTAACCTACCTAGGAGGGAGGGCGGAGAGAAGACAAGGAAGGTGAATGAGCTGTTCCAATGTGAAATGCCGGAAACACAGAAACACAGACGACACAAAACAAGAGGTGGCAATGTATTAATTAATTGCATTTAATAAATTAGCTCATTATCACACATGACTGTACAAATGCATTGTCCAACAGGTGTTGAAATAATGGGATTAAAAGGGGAGATCCCATCCGAAAGACAAAAACAATGGCAAACACAAAAAGCACTTTTGGAATCTGATTTTAGTAAACACATAAGGAAAGGGTGCACCGGTCCTGGAAATACTGCAATACCAGGTCAATGCGTGGAGTGGACAGAGCAAGCTCTATTTCCATCTCCCTGTTCTAAAAATCCATTTAATATATGGTCCCCAGATAGGGGACGTATCAGATATTAAACTGATAAGAACAGATACTACACTTGATCTTAGCCAAAAGGCCGAGAAGCGATAACCCGAACGTGCCGCGCGTTTTGCTTCTTTTGCTTGCACCACAATGCAGTGCTGAAAGAGGAGGAATCGACATAAAAACGCCTTCCTGGCAATGCCCAAATGCCCTCCTGCCATGCAAACACTGGCAGCAGCAGCAGCAGCAGCAGCAGTAAGTGCATGCCCACTGCCACCCCTTCTCCTTTCACACCTTGTATCAGCTTTAATCCAGTCCAGTGCTGCCTGCTGAGCAGCACTGACCAACACTGCCTGGGCCCAGGCTTTTATCTCTGAGGCCCCATTATGATGTCAGAAAGCTGGCTCTGGCTCCTGAGGTCTCCACTATGACACGTGCAAAGTTCCGTCTGAACTTTATATAAGACGGTGCGGCTCAGTCAGTCACTCAGTGTTGCCTGAGAGGGCAACACTGCAACAGCCGGCCCCCAGGCTGTCTTTTTTTTGCACAGCTAGTTGCCTCCAGGAGGCCACAAGAGGGAGACAAGGGACTGCAAAATGGAAAATAGGCATCCACCAACTTTACAGACAACTTGTTCTCCTTGCTCCTACAACCTCCATCCTTGCACAGTTTGTTATTCTTCCAGGTAACATAGTAACAAATCCAAATTGCTGCTCTCTTTGTAGGCAAGCAAGGGTTTGTTGCAACTGCAATTCTTACTTCTTCTTGAAATGTAGGGACCACAGTACATTCCATCACATCCATCTAGTGTACACAGGTAGGTCCATTGTGACGGGCGGGCGGGCGGGCGGGCTGGCTGCTTTAATGGCTGTTTGCTGTTCCCCTACTCCACTCCACTATTTGACTATGGTGCTGCATCAATCAGTGGCTGGCTCAGGTGCAGCTCTTTAACCTACCTAGGAGGGAGGGCGGAGAGAAGACAAGGAAGGTGAATGAGCTGTTCCAATGTGAAATGCCGGAAACACAGAAACACAGACGACACAAAACAAGAGGTGGCAATGTATTAATTAATTGCATTTAATAAATTAGCTCATTATCACACATGACTGTACAAATGCATTGTCCAACAGGTGTTGAAATAATGGGATTAAAAGGGGAGATCCCATCCGAAAGACAAAAACAATGGCAAACACAAAAAGCACTTTTGGAATCTGATTTTAGTAAACACATAAGGAAAGGGTGCACCGGTCCTGGAAATACTGCAATACCAGGTCAATGCGTGGAGTGGACAGAGCAAGCTCTATTTCCATCTCCCTGTTCTAAAAATCCATTTAATATATGGTCCCCAGATAGGGGACGTATCAGATATTAAACTGATAAGAACAGATACTACACTTGATCTTAGCCAAAAGGCCGAGAAGCGATAACCCGAACGTGCCGCGCGTTTTGCTTCTTTTGCTTGCACCACAATGCAGTGCTGAAAGAGGAGGAATCGACATAAAAACGCCTTCCTGGCAACGCCCAAATGCCCTCCTGCCGTGCAAACACTGGCAGCAGCAGCAGCAGCAGCAGCAGCAGCAGTAAGTGCATGCCCACTGCCACCCCTTCTCCTTTCACACCTTGTATCAGCTTTAATCCAGTCCAGTGCTGCCTGCTGAGCAGCACTGACCAACACTGCCTGGGCCCAGGCTTTTATCTCTGAGGCCCCATTATGATGTCAGAAAGCTGGCTCTGGCTCCTGAGGTCTCCACTATGACACGTGCAAAGTTCCGTCTGAACTTTATATAAGACGGTGCGGCTCAGTCAGTCACTCAGTGTTGCCTGAGAGGGCAACACTGCAACAGCCGGCCCCCAGGCTGTCTTTTTTTTGCACAGCTAGTTGCCTCCAGGAGGCCACAAGAGGGAGACAAGGGACTGCAAAATGGAAAATAGGCATCCACCAACTTTACAGACAACTTGTTCTCCTTGCTCCTACAACCTCCATCCTTGCACAGTTTGTTATTCTTCCAGGTAACATAGTAACAAATCCAAATTGCTGCTCTCTTTGTAGGCAAGCAAGGGTTTGTTGCAACTGCAATTCTTACTTCTTCTTGAAATGTAGGGACCACAGTACATTCCATCACATCCATCTAGTGTACACAGGTAGGTCCATTGTGACGGGCGGGCGGGCGGGCTGGCTGCTTTAATGGCTGTTTGCTGTTCCCCTACTCCACTCCACTATTTGACTATGGTGCTGCATCAATCAGTGGCTGGCTCAGGTGCAGCTCTTTAACCTACCTAGGAGGGAGGGCGGAGAGAAGACAAGGAAGGTGAATGAGCTGTTCCAATGTGAAATGCCGGAAACACAGAAACACAGACGACACAAAACAAGAGGTGGCAATGTATTAATTAATTGCATTTAATAAATTAGCTCATTATCACACATGACTGTACAAATGCATTGTCCAACAGGTGTTGAAATAATGGGATTAAAAGGGGAGATCCCATCCGAAAGACAAAAACAATGGCAAACACAAAAAGCACTTTTGGAATCTGATTTTAGTAAACACATAAGGAAAGGGTGCACCGGTCCTGGAAATACTGCAATACCAGGTCAATGCGTGGAGTGGACAGAGCAAGCTCTATTTCCATCTCCCTGTTCTAAAAATCCATTTAATATATGGTCCCCAGATAGGGGACGTATCAGATATTAAACTGATAAGAACAGATACTACACTTGATCTTAGCCAAAAGGCCGAGAAGCGATAACCCGAACGTGCCGCGCGTTTTGCTTCTTTTGCTTGCACCACAATGCAGTGCTGAAAGAGGAGGAATCGACATAAAAACGCCTTCCTGGCAACGCCCAAATGCCCTCCTGCCGTACAAACACTGGCAGCAGCAGCAGCAGCAGCAGCAGTAAGTGCATGCCCACTGCCACCCCTTCTCCTTTCACACCTTGTATCAGCTTTAATCCAGTCCAGTGCTGCCTGCTGAGCAGCACTGACCAACACTGCCTGGGCCCAGGCTTTTATCTCTGAGGCCCCATTATGATGTCAGAAAGCTGGCTCTGGCTCCTGAGGTCTCCACTATGACACGTGCAAAGTTCCGTCTGAACTTTATATAAGACGGTGCGGCTCAGTCAGTCACTCAGTGTTGCCTGAGAGGGCAACACTGCAACAGCCGGCCCCCAGGCTGTCTTTTTTTTGCACAGCTAGTTGCCTCCAGGAGGCCACAAGAGGGAGACAAGGGACTGCAAAATGGAAAATAGGCATCCACCAACTTTACAGACAACTTGTTCTCCTTGCTCCTACAACCTCCATCCTTGCACAGTTTGTTATTCTTCCAGGTAACATAGTAACAAATCCAAATTGCTGCTCTCTTTGTAGGCAAGCAAGGGTTTGTTGCAACTGCAATTCTTACTTCTTCTTGAAATGTAGGGACCACAGTACATTCCATCACATCCATCTAGTGTACACAGGTAGGTCCATTGTGACGGGCGGGCGGGCGGGCGGGCTGGCTGCTTTAATGGCTGTTTGCTGTTCCCCTACTCCACTCCACTATTTGACTATGGTGCTGCATCAATCAGTGGCTGGCTCAGGTGCAGCTCTTTAACCTACCTAGGAGGGAGGGCGGAGAGAAGACAAGGAAGGTGAATGAGCTGTTCCAATGTGAAATGCCGGAAACACAGAAACACAGACGACACAAAACAAGAGGTGGCAATGTATTAATTAATTGCATTTAATAAATTAGCTCATTATCACACATGACTGTACAAATGCATTGTCCAACAGGTGTTGAAATAATGGGATTAAAAGGGGAGATCCCATCCGAAAGACAAAAACAATGGCAAACACAAAAAGCACTTTTGGAATCTGATTTTAGTAAACACATGAGGAAAGGGTGCACCGGTCCTGGAAATACTGCAATACCAGGTCAATGCGTGGAGTGGACAGAGCAAGCTCTATTTCCATCTCCCTGTTCTAAAAATCCATTTAATATATGGTCCCCAGATAGGGGACGTATCAGATATTAAACTGATAAGAACAGATACTACACTTGATCTTAGCCAAAAGGCCGAGAAGCGATAACCCGAACGTGCCGCGCGTTTTGCTTCTTTTGCTTGCACCACAATGCAGTGCTGAAAGAGGAGGAATCGACATAAAAACGCCTTCCTGGCAACGCCCAAATGCCCTCCTGCCATGCAAACACTGGCAGCAGCAGCAGCAGCAGCAGTAAGTGCATGCCCACTGCCACCCCTTCTCCTTTCACACCTTGTATCAGCTTTAATCCAGTCCAGTGCTGCCTGCTGAGCAGCACTGACCAACACTGCCTGGGCCCAGGCTTTTATCTCTGAGGCCCCATTATGATGTCAGAAAGCTGGCTCTGGCTCCTGAGGTCTCCACTATGACACGTGCAAAGTTCCGTCTGAACTTTATATAAGACGGTGCGGCTCAGTCAGTCACTCAGTGTTGCCTGAGAGGGCAACACTGCAACAGCCGGCCCCCAGGCTGTCTTTTTTTTGCACAGCTAGTTGCCTCCAGGAGGCCACAAGAGGGAGACAAGGGACTGCAAAATGGAAAATAGGCATCCACCAACTTTACAGACAACTTGTTCTCCTTGCTCCTACAACCTCCATCCTTGCACAGTTTGTTATTCTTCCAGGTAACATAGTAACAAATCCAAATTGCTGCTCTCTTTGTAGGCAAGCAAGGGTTTGTTGCAACTGCAATTCTTACTTCTTCTTGAAATGTAGGGACCACAGTACATTCCATCACATCCATCTAGTGTACACAGGTAGGTCCATTGTGACGGGCGGGCGGGCGGGTGGGCTGGCTGCTTTAATGGCTGTTTGCTGTTCCCCTACTCCACTCCACTATTTGACTATGGTGCTGCATCAATCAGTGGCTGGCTCAGGTGCAGCTCTTTAACCTACCTAGGAGGGAGGGCGGAGAGAAGACAAGGAAGGTGAATGAGCTGTTCCAATGTGAAATGCCGGAAACACAGAAACACAGACGACACAAAACAAGAGGTGGCAATGTATTAATTAATTGCATTTAATAAATTAGCTCATTATCACACATGACTGTACAAATGCATTGTCCAACAGGTGTTGAAATAATGGGATTAAAAGGGGAGATCCCATCCGAAAGACAAAAACAATGGCAAACACAAAAAGCACTTTTGGAATCTGATTTTAGTAAACACATAAGGAAAGGGTGCACCGGTCCTGGAAATACTGCAATACCAGGTCAATGCGTGGAGTGGACAGAGCAAGCTCTATTTCCATCTCCCTGTTCTAAAAATCCATTTAATATATGGTCCCCAGATAGGGGTCGTATCAGATATTAAACTGATAAGAACAGATACTACACTTGATCTTAGCCAAAAGACCGAGAAGCGATAACCCGAACGTGCCGCACGTTTTGCTTCTTTTGCTTGCACCACAATGCAGTGCTGAAAGAGGAGGAATCGACATAAAAACGCCTTCCTGGCAACGCCCAAATGCCCTCCTGCCATGCAAACACTGGCAGCAGCAGCAGCAGCAGCAGTAAGTGCATGCCCACTGCCACCCCTTCTCCTTTCACACCTTGTATCAGCTTTAATCCAGTCCAGTGCTGCCTGCTGAGCAGCACTGACCAACACTGCCTGGGCCCAGGCTTTTATCTCTGAGGCCCCATTATGATGTCAGAAAGCTGGCTCTGGCTCCTGAGGTCTCCACTATGACACGTGCAAAGTTCCGTCTGAACTTTATATAAGACGGTGCGGCTCAGTCAGTCACTCAGTGTTGCCTGAGAGGGCAACACTGCAACAGCCGGCCCCCAGGCTGTCTTTTTTTTGCACAGCTAGTTGCCTCCAGGAGGCCACAAGAGGGAGACAAGGGACTGCAAAATGGAAAATAGGCATCCACCAACTTTACAGACAACTTGTTCTCCTTGCTCCTACAACCTCCATCCTTGCACAGTTTGTTATTCTTCCAGGTAACATAGTAACAAATCCAAATTGCTGCTCTCTTTGTAGGCAAGCAAGGGTTTGTTGCAACTGCAATTCTTACTTCTTCTTGAAATGTAGGGACCACAGTACATTCCATCACATCCATCTAGTGTACACAGGTAGGTCCATTGTGACGGGCGGGCGGGCGGGTGGGCTGGCTGCTTTAATGGCTGTTTGCTGTTCCCCTACTCCACTCCACTATTTGACTATGGTGCTGCATCAATCAGTGGCTGGCTCAGGTGCAGCTCTTTAACCTACCTAGGAGGGAGGGCGGAGAGAAGACAAGGAAGGTGAATGAGCTGTTCCAATGTGAAATGCCGGAAACACAGAAACACAGACGACACAAAACAAGAGGTGGCAATGTATTAATTAATTGCATTTAATAAATTAGCTCATTATCACACATGACTGTACAAATGCATTGTCCAACAGGTGTTGAAATAATGGGATTAAAAGGGGAGATCCCATCCGAAAGACAAAAACAATGGCAAACACAAAAAGCACTTTTGGAATCTGATTTTAGTAAACACATAAGGAAAGGGTGCACCGGTCCTGGAAATACTGCAATACCAGGTCAATGCGTGGAGTGGACAGAGCAAGCTCTATTTCCATCTCCCTGTTCTAAAAATCCATTTAATATATGGTCCCCAGATAGGGGACGTATCAGATATTAAACTGATAAGAACAGATACTACACTTGATCTTAGCCAAAAGGCCGAGAAGCGATAACCCGAACGTGCCGCGCGTTTTGCTTCTTTTGCTTGCACCACAATGCAGTGCTGAAAGAGGAGGAATCGACATAAAAACGCCTTCCTGGCAACGCCCAAATGCCCTCCTGCCGTGCAAACACTGGCAGCAGCAGCAGCAGCAGCAGCAGCAGCAGCAGCAGCAGTAAGTGCATGCCCACTGCCACCCCTTCTCCTTTCACACCTTGTATCAGCTTTAATCCAGTCCAGTGCTGCCTGCTGAGCAGCACTGACCAACACTGCATGGGCCCAGGCTTTTATCTCTGAGGCCCCATTATGATGTCAGAAAGCTGGCTCTGGCTCCTGAGGTCTCCACTATGACACGTGCAAAGTTCCGTCTGAACTTTATATAAGACGGTGCGGCTCAGTCAGTCACTCAGTGTTGCCTGAGAGGGCAACACTGCAACAGCCGGCCCCCAGGCTGTCTTTTTTTTGCACAGCTAGTTGCCTCCAGGAGGCCACAAGCGGGAGACAAGGGACTGCAAAATGGAAAATAGGCATCCACCAACTTTACAGACAACTTGTTCTCCTTGCTCCTACAACCTCCATCCTTGCACAGTTTGTTATTCTTCCAGGTAACATAGTAACAAATCCAAATTGCTGCTCTCTTTGTAGGCAAGCAAGGGTTTGTTGCAACTGCAATTCTTACTTCTTCTTGAAATGTAGGGACCACAGTACATTCCATCACATCCATCTAGTGTACACAGGTAGGTCCATTGTGACGGGCGGGCGGGCGGGCTGGCTGCTTTAATGGCTTGACCTGCCTAGGTAGAGTCGTGTGTTAACCTTAAACCATACTATCCCCCATCCCCATTTAGTAACGACACATGACACCGAGGTTGGATGTGAAATGGCCACAGCAGCCGTTTATTAATTTCACAGTTTTATAAAAACAATTTAAATCCGAAACATTCGGATAACTAGTTAGGAATCCACCAGAGAATTCCTCCTAATAATTCACATGACCCAACATGGGTCATAACATTAACCCGAGCAGAGGAAGTCCTTGAAGCCCCCTCAGATAGTCCTTTTTAAAGAACACACCGAATTAGCCATCTGCAAACCACCAATTACCTCCAGCCGTAAACCAGCTCGGAAGCACCGTTCACCTCTGCAGATGGCTCCAACCACTAGAAGTCCACTTCAAGGGGATAACACCCGATGAAGCCCTCCAGTGATATACCGACCACTAGAAGTCCACTTCAAGGGGATAACACCCGATGAAGCCCTCAAGTGATATACCGACCACTAGAAGTCCACTTCAAAGGGATAACACCCGATGAAGCCTTCAAGTGATATACCTTCTACCAGAAGACCACTTCAAAGGGATACCACCCGATGAAGTCTTCAACCATGTACCTTTTTTGGGGGACGCATACCCCCGATGCGACCCCCCCACCATTTTGTACTGACTGGCCTCAAGGACTCCCCCCGCCAGCTGCCATGACAACAGAACCTACTCCGGAAAAAAGAAAAACATGTTAAACAAGCACACAAAATAAAAACACAACGCTCATAGCCAGACGTACATAAGACCTAAAGAGTAACAAAACAAGGGTGGGAGGGTGGGAGCTTTGCTTACTGTGTGTTACTCCTCCCGCTGCTTCCGGCTCAATGCCGAGAAACAGCGGGAAGCACAGCAACGGCCCCCCCCCCGCCCCCCTTAACTCCTCCCCGTCCCTCCTTCAGCTCCTTCAACTTTCCCTGACCTCGTAACATTAACCCTTTCCCTACCAGGACGGTCATGTCGGCTTCCCTTAAGCCTGCAGCTGCGTCCAGCCTCTTCTTGACCTGCCTAGGTAGAGTCGTGTGTTAACCTTAAACCATACTATCCCCCATCCCCATTTAGTAACGACACATGACACCGAGGTTGGATGTGAAATGGCCACAGCAGCCGTTTATTAATTTCACAGTTTTATAAAAACAATTTAAATCCGAAACATTCGGATAACTAGTTAGGAATCCACCAGAGAATTCCTCCTAATAATTCACATGACCCAACATGGGTCATAACATTAACCCGAGCAGAGGAAGTCCTTGAAGCCCCCTCAGATAGTCCTTTTTAAAGAACACACCGAATTAGCCATCTGCAAACCACCAATTACCTCCAGCCGTAAACCAGCTCGGAAGCACCGTTCACCTCTGCAGATGGCTCCAACCACTAGAAGTCCACTTCAAGGGGATAACACCCGATGAAGCCCTCCAGTGATATACCGACCACTAGAAGTCCACTTCAAGGGGATAACACCCGATGAAGCCCTCAAGTGATATACCGACCACTAGAAGTCCACTTCAAAGGGATAACACCCGATGAAGCCTTCAAGTGATATACCTTCTACCAGAAGACCACTTCAAAGGGATACCACCCGATGAAGTCTTCAACCATGTACCTTTTTTGGGGGACGCATACCCCCGATGCGACCCCCCCACCATTTTGTACTGACTGGCCTCAAGGACTCCCCCCGCCACAGCGAAACAGGCCTTGACCACCTTAAGCCTGTGAGTTCCTCCACACCACCACCGCCCTTTCTATTCCTTCTGCTATCGCCAAGCTCCAAAGATCAATGCCAACCTCGGTCAGATGAACCCCGTCACTCCTCCAGAAATTCCCCACTCCTGACTCCAAATCCCTATGCCTCACGCAAATGCCCCCGTTTTTTGCCACAAAACGGGACACCGCCCGATTAACTTTAATGCGAGCCTTATTGACTCTCTCCACAGATCTAGCTAACCGCCAATGCTTTCTTGGGACTATGTCCGACCACACTATCACCAACTTGGGATAAGATACCCACAAACACAACATATCATGTTTGGTATCCCGCACCAACTCACGAAAGGTGCGGACTCCTAAGTCATTCCCACCCACGTGCAACACTAAGACCTCCGGAACCCTATCAAGCCGAGCATATGTCTGGAATTCCGCCAACACCCTGCTCCACGACATACCTCTAAAACCCAGCCAATGCACAACCGCATCCTGTCGCGGAATGCGCAACTGGCGACCATTCGGGCGGACGTCCGCCCTCAAAGCCCCCCAGTGCACGTAAGAATGACCCATCAACCACACCAAACACGGAGGCGAATCTGAAACTGAAAAAACAATTAGGCACCACCATATAACATTTGTAAAGCGTTAACAGCAAAATTCATAACATATGGGGGCGGACATAGGACTTAAACCTGTTGGACTCCCAACGACCAATACGCCTCACCCCCTCATCATCCAACCCCCAGCGCCCCGCTTCTGTTGCTGCGCCAATCCTGAAGGAATGAGATGAATATGAGCCTGCCGCGACACCAACCGCCGTCAAACATTTTTTAAATACAGCTCCAAACTGAAACCTGGACAAAAACGACCCGTCCACATGACGTAACAAAGGCAAATCTGGAGACCCCCTGTTTGGCGTAAAACCCCGCATGCACTCTACTGGGCACATAACCGACCCCGGGGCGCAACCCCTTCAAAGCCTGCGATACCAGAAATTCCTTCGATACATCCTGAAAGCCCCGCAACTTAAACCCAAACGCCACCGCAGACATGAACCGGTTCACCTTCGCCACTGAAAACCCCGCCTCCCAGGCGTCCCCTAACCAGTACAAAAGTGCCACCCACCTGTCTCTATCCGTATTGACGTCACCCAACTCTCTTACCCCTTCCTCCCACTGCCTCCAACAAGCAGCATAAGCACTCCACGTCGTGCGCGCCAAAGACCTTTGTACCAATTGTTCTACAGGACCGAGACCAGATCCCAAAGATGCTGCGGACAAGCCAAACCGAGACGTTCCGCTCCCGGTGCCAATTGCCGAAACCGGTCCCACTGCGAGCGAGAAAGAGCATCAGCGATACAATTCCGTACACCCGGGACATGCACCGCCACCACCCACGCGTTCAACGACAAACATACCAACACTAAATGTCGCAACAATTGAACTACCGGAGGAAAGGACGCCGTGATGTTATTAATGGCAAGCACCACCCCCATGTTGTCGCAGTAAAAAACGGACCTTCTTATCCCTGAGCCTGTCCCCCCAAATGGTAGCCGCCACCCCGATGGGAAACAGCTCGAGCAGGGCCAGATTCCGCGTGAGTCCACTGGACACCCAGCTAGCCGGCCATTGACCTGCGCACCACGGACCTCCCCCGTAAGCTCCAAAACCACCCGCCCCAGCCGCATCCGTGAAAATATTCAAAACACTCGTATCCTGCGCTGGGGCCATCCATAGCGAGCGACCATTGAACTGGCCCAAGAAGTCATTCCAAACCTGAAGATCAGCACGGTACTCCTCCTTGAGCCGCACAAAATGATGCGGCGCACGCACTCCCACCGTTGCCGCCGCCAACCTCCTACCAAACACCCTCCCCATCGGCATAATCCGGCAGGCGAAATTCAACTTCCCCAGCAGCGACTGAAGCTCCCTCAGCGTCACTTTCTTCATTCTACAAGCCCGTTGAACCTCCAGCCTCAAAGCACCCAACTTATCCGCCGGGAGACGACACTCCATTGCCACCGAGTCTATTTCGATTCCCAAAAAACAAATCGTCGCTACCGGGCCCTCCGTTTTTTTTTTTTTTTTTTTTTTTTGTTTTTTTCCGGCGCCAAAGGAATCCCAAAATCCCTCGCCACCTTCTGTAGAGCATGAAGCAAATTACCGCAAACCGGCGAACCCCCCGGGCCAACGCATAACAAATCATCTAAGTAATGGATCAACGAGTCGACCCCGGATACTCCCCTCTTTACCCACTCCACGAAGCTACTAAACGCCTCGAAGTATGCACAAGAAAGGGAACACCCCATCGGAAGGCACTGATCCACGTAAAAGGCCCCATTCCAAAAACAACCCAACAGCCGTTGCTTTCTGTATGGACCGGCAACAACCTGAACGCCGCCTCGATGTCAGTTTTTGCTAGCAGCGCCCCAGGACCCGCAGCCCGCACTAACCCCACCGCCTTATCGAATGAGGTATAAACTACGGAGCACAACTCGTGATCAATCCCGTCATTTACCGACGAACCTTTGGGATACGATAAATGTTGAATCAAACGAAACTTTCCGGGCTCGCGTTTAGGGACAATACCCAAAGGGGACACAACTAAATCTTTCACCGGCGACTCCACAAATGGCCCCGACATG
This sequence comes from Rhinoderma darwinii, assembly GCF_050947455.1. Classification (NCBI taxonomy): domain Eukaryota; kingdom Metazoa; phylum Chordata; class Amphibia; order Anura; family Rhinodermatidae; genus Rhinoderma; species Rhinoderma darwinii. The sequence continues at coordinate 161,035 of NW_027464045.1, read as the reverse complement.
CGCCCCAACGAAACTTCTTTTAACAACTTTTTCGACACGACTTCCACATGCAAGTAAGCCGATTTTAAATTTCTCCCCGTAACCGGAACCTCACAAGGAGGCGGAGGAATAACAAAAACCAACACTAAACCCTTCATAAAGCAACCTAGCTGCCGCCCTATCCGGATACTCATTTAGATAAAGGGCCATCCTTTCCACCCTCACCGGCGACACCCCCTTGACCAGCCCCGTGCTGGTTCCCGGACCTCTTTTTTCGCAGACATTTTGCCGCCCCGTGTGATGCACCATTACACTCGGAGCACACGTGCTTGAACTTGCACGTGGCCCCAAACTTGCACTGGCCTTCATTGAATTGCCAGCAAAACCCTGCCTTTCCCCCGCCGCTTGGTCCACTCTGACTAGACTGGCCTCCCTGGCCACCGCTCCCGGGAACGGGCTGCCTAACCGGAGCCGTAACCCGTAACCAGAGAGCAATATCCTTCTGGTCCCACCGAATCGCCGGCCGAACCGCCTTCCGCTGACGGAATTGCTCATCATATCGCAGCCACGCCTGACCCCCATACGCCCTATGAGCCTCCCCAATAGCATCAAAATAACAAAATAACGCCGAACAATTTTCCGGCGCCTTTTCCCCTATCACACTAGCCAATATGGCGAACGCCTGCGACCAATTAACGAACGTCTGCGGGATAAGCCTATACCGCCGCCGTTCCTCCTCGTCCTTTTTACTCTCATCCCGCTTGCTCTTATCCAAATTGAATTTAGCCAGCGGCAAGAGAGAACAAATTTCAACGTATTCATCTTTCCAGATCCGATCACGCACCTCCTGCTTTAAATGCGCCCCCAACGGACCCTCAAAACAAACATACACCTCCCCCCGAGCACGATCGTCCATGCGCACTCGATCGCCGTCCTTCTGTGCCTCAGTCTGCACCGACACCGCGACCGCCTCTCTAACCGCCACCACAGGACGCGCCTGCAACGATCCCACGTCCCTGGGGCCTTCCCAAACTACCGCAGGGGACACTTCCATTACTACCGGCGCCGCGGCCCTATCAAGGCGCCCCACCAGCTCCCGTAAGCAACCCACTAAATCTGCCAAACCCGCTCCGTCGCGTCCGCCCGCGCCACTACCGGCCCCCGATGCTATGCTAGCAGCCCCCCCGCCGACACCCGACATAAAAATCGCTGGATAAGACAATAATGGAGTTATACACTCACCGGGCTGCACAGGCGCTGTGTTCCCGTCAGCCGGACCATCCTGACCTCGACGATAGACGTCCAGTTCACCTTCCTCCAGTTCTTCTCTCGCCGACGACTGTCCCTCCCAACGACATCTTCGGAAAGGGGATGAGGACGCGCTGACCGATGGGCCGGCAACCTGCCGCCCGACCGCCGGGACCCAGACTTCCGACCGGACCTGTTGCCTCGATGTCGCTGCAGATCTAGTCGTCCGTCTAGATGATCCTGACGAAGCCTGCCCCCTGGCCGGAACATCACCATGCGGGGCGGCCGTACCTTGCTCTCGACATCTTCCATCTGATGGGGGAGGGGTGACAGGGAGCCCAGCCTGCGACTCCCTGCTTACCGCCGGACCCCGTCGCGGCCTGGGATTCCTGCCAGGACGCAGGGCCTGGGAAGGGGCGGTCCTCCCAGCTGCCTGGCCTGCAGCGTCCGGGATCGGGCTCCCTCTGCGACGCCGTGTCCGCGGGACTACCTCCGGACTAAGGCGCTCTGGAGGTCGGGACCGCCGAGAGGGACGGGTCGACACAGCCCGCATCGCCGTCACCCCTGGCACCGCTCTCTGCCTGCCCAGCGCAGGAGCGGTTGTTGCCGACTCCCCCCCCTCCGCCATAGCCATGCTCGTAAGGGGGCCGGGGGAGGGGAGCCTGTCCCTTACAACAGACCCCGAACGCCGTGCCCGGCGTGGCGAAACGGCGTCCGGGATCCGCGTTAATGCAGCCACGGTCTCCTCCAGCCATCCGGGACCGTGGTGCACAGCAGCGGCACGCAGCCGCTCTAAAATCAGGGCCTCTGCCATTACTAAAGAGCCAGGCAACGGGGAGCTTTGCTTACTGTGTGTTACTCCTCCCGCTGCTTCCGGCTCAATGCCGAGAAACAGCGGGAAGCACAGCAACGGCCCCCCCCCCGCCCCCCTTAACTCCTCCCCGTCCCTCCTTCAGCTCCTTCAACTTTCCCTGACCTCGTAACATTAACCCTTTCCCTACCAGGACGGTCATGTCGGCTTCCCTTAAGCCTGCAGCTGCGTCCAGCCTCTTCTGTTTGCTGTTCCCCTACTCCACTCCACTATTTGACTATGGTGCTGCATCAATCAGTGGCTGGCTCAGGTGCAGCTCTTTAACCTACCTAGGAGGGAGGGCGGAGAGAAGACAAGGAAGGTGAATGAGCTGTTCCAATGTGAAATGCCGGAAACACAGAAACACAGACGACACAAAACAAGAGGTGGCAATGTATTAATTAATTGCATTTAATAAATTAGCTCATTATCACACATGACTGTACAAATGCATTGTCCAACAGGTGTTGAAATAATGGGATTAAAAGGGGAGATCCCATCCGAAAGACAAAAACAATGGCAAACACAAAAAGCACTTTTGGAATCTGATTTTAGTAAACACATAAGGAAAGGGTGCACCGGTCCTGGAAATACTGCAATACCAGGTCAATGCGTGGAGTGGACAGAGCAAGCTCTATTTCCATCTCCCTGTTCTAAAAATCCATTTAATATATGGTCCCCAGATAGGGGACGTATCAGATATTAAACTGATAAGAACAGATACTACACTTGATCTTAGCCAAAAGGCCGAGAAGCGATAACCCGAACGTGCCGCGCGTTTTGCTTCTTTTGCTTGCACCACAATGCAGTGCTGAAAGAGGAGGAATCGACATAAAAACGCCTTCCTGGCAACGCCCAAATGCCCTCCTGCCGTGCAAACACTGGCAGCAGCAGCAGCAGCAGTAAGTGCATGCCCACTGCCACCCCTTCTCCTTTCACACCTTGTATCAGCTTTAATCCAGTCCAGTGCTGCCTGCTGAGCAGCACTGACCAACACTGCCTGGGCCCAGGCTTTTATCTCTGAGGCCCCATTATGATGTCAGAAAGCTGGCTCTGGCTCCTGAGGTCTCCACTATGACACGTGCAAAGTTCCGTCTGAACTTTATATAAGACCACCGGTGCAGCTCAGTCAGTCACTCAGTGTTGCCTGAGAGGGCAACACTGCAACAGCCGGCCCCCAGGCTGTCTTTTTTTTGCACAGCTAGTTGCCTCCAGGAGGCCACAAGAGGGAGACAAGGGACTGCAAAATGGAAAATAGGCATCCACCAACTTTACAGACAACTTGTTCTCCTTGCTCCTACAACCTCCATCCTTGCACAGTTTGTTATTCTTCCAGGTAACATAGTAACAAATCCAAATTGCTGCTCTCTTTGTAGGCAAGCAAGGGTTTGTTGCAACTGCAATTCTTACTTCTTCTTGAAATGTAGGGACCACAGTACATTCCATCACATCCATCTAGTGTACACAGGTAGGTCCATTGTGACGGGCGGGCGGGCGGGTGGGCTGGCTGCTTTAATGGCTGTTTGCTGTTCCCCTACTCCACTCCACTATTTGACTATGGTGCTGCATCAATCAGTGGCTGGCTCAGGTGCAGCTCTTTAACCTACCTAGGAGGGAGGGCGGAGAGAAGACAAGGAAGGTGAATGAGCTGTTCCAATGTGAAATGCCGGAAACACAGAAACACAGACGACACAAAACAAGAGGTGGCAATGTATTAATTAATTGCATTTAATAAATTAGCTCATTATCACACATGACTGTACAAATGCATTGTCCAACAGGTGTTGAAATAATGGGATTAAAAGGGGAGATCCCATCCGAAAGACAAAAACAATGGCAAACACAAAAAGCACTTTTGGAATCTGATTTTAGTAAACACATAAGGAAAGGGTGCACCGGTCCTGGAAATACTGCAATACCAGGTCAATGCGTGGAGTGGACAGAGCAAGCTCTATTTCCATCTCCCTGTTCTAAAAATCCATTTAATATATGGTCCCCAGATAGGGGACGTATCAGATATTAAACTGATAAGAACAGATACTACACTTGATCTTAGCCAAAAGGCCGAGAAGCGATAACCCGAACGTGCCGCGCGTTTTGCTTCTTTTGCTTGCACCACAATGCAGTGCTGAAAGAGGAGGAATCGACATAAAAACGCCTTCCTGGCAACGCCCAAATGCCCTCCTGCCGTGCAAACACTGGCAGCAGCAGCAGCAGCAGCAGTAAGTGCATGCCCACTGCCACCCCTTCTCCTTTCACACCTTGTATCAGCTTTAATCCAGTCCAGTGCTGCCTGCTGAGCAGCACTGACCAACACTGCCTGGGCCCAGGCTTTTATCTCTGAGGCCCCATTATGATGTCAGAAAGCTGGCTCTGGCTCCTGAGGTCTCCACTATGACACGTGCAAAGTTCCGTCTGAACTTTATATAAGACGGTGCGGCTCAGTCAGTCACTCAGTGTTGCCTGAGAGGGCAACACTGCAACAGCCGGCCCCCAGGCTGTCTTTTTTTTGCACAGCTAGTTGCCTCCAGGAGGCCACAAGAGGGAGACAAGGGACTGCAAAATGGAAAATAGGCATCCACCAACTTTACAGACAACTTGTTCTCCTTGCTCCTACAACCTCCATCCTTGCACAGTTTGTTATTCTTCCAGGTAACATAGTAACAAATCCAAATTGCTGCTCTCTTTGTAGGCAAGCAAGGGTTTGTTGCAACTGCAATTCTTACTTCTTCTTGAAATGTAGGGACCACAGTACATTCCATCACATCCATCTAGTGTACACAGGTAGGTCCATTGTGACGGGCGGGCGGGCGGGTGGGCTGGCTGCTTTAATGGCTGTTTGCTGTTCCCCTACTCCACTCCACTATTTGACTATGGTGCTGCATCAATCAGTGGCTGGCTCAGGTGCAGCTCTTTAACCTACCTAGGAGGGAGGGCGGAGAGAAGACAAGGAAGGTGAATGAGCTGTTCCAATGTGAAATGCCGGAAACACAGAAACACAGACGACACAAAACAAGAGGTGGCAATGTATTAATTAATTGCATTTAATAAATTAGCTCATTATCACACATGACTGTACAAATGCATTGTCCAACAGGTGTTGAAATAATGGGATTAAAAGGGGAGATCCCATCCGAAAGACAAAAACAATGGCAAACACAAAAAGCACTTTTGGAATCTGATTTTACTAAACACATAAGGAAAGGGTGCACCGGTCCTGGAAATACTGCAATACCAGGTCAATGCGTGGAGTGGACAGAGCAAGCTCTATTTCAATCTCCCTGTTCTAAAAATCCATTTAATATATGGTCCCCAGATAGGGGACGTATCAGATATTAAACTGATAAGAACAGATACTACACTTGATCTTAGCCAAAAGGCCGAGAAGCGATAACCCGAACGTGCCGCGCGTTTTGCTTCTTTTGCTTGCACCACAATGCAGTGCTGAAAGAGGAGGAATCAACATAAAAACGCCTTCCTGGCAACGCCCAAATGCCCTCCTGCCGTGCAAACACTGGCAGCAGCAGCAGCAGCAGCAGTAAGTGCATGCCCACTGCCACCCCTTCTCCTTTCACACCTTGTATCAGCTTTAATCCAGTCCAGTGCTGCCTGCTGAGCAGCACTGACCAACACTGCCTGGGCCCAGGCTTTTATCTCTGAGGCCCCATTATGATGTCAGAAAGCTGGCTCTGGCTCCTGAGGTCTCCACTATGACACGTGCAAAGTTCCGTCTGAACTTTATATAAGACGGTGCGGCTCAGTCAGTCACTCAGTGTTGCCTGAGAGGGCAACACTGCAACAGCCGGCCCCCAGGCTGTCTTTTTTTTGCACAGCTAGTTGCCTCCAGGAGGCCACAAGAGGGAGACAAGGGACTGCAAAATGGAAAATAGGCATCCACCAACTTTACAGACAACTTGTTCTCCTTGCTCCTACAACCTCCATCCTTGCACAGTTTGTTATTCTTCCAGGTAACATAGTAACAAATCCAAATTGCTGCTCTCTTTGTAGGCAAGCAAGGGTTTGTTGCAACTGCAATTCTTACTTCTTCTTGAAATGTAGGGACCACAGTACATTCCATCACATCCATCTAGTGTACACAGGTAGGTCCATTGTGACGGGCGGGCGGGCGGGTGGGCTGGCTGCTTTAATGGCTGTTTGCTGTTCCCCTACTCCACTCCACTATTTGACTATGGTGCTGCATCAATCAGTGGCTGGCTCAGGTGCAGCTCTTTAACCTACCTAGGAGGGAGGGCGGAGAGAAGACAAGGAAGGTGAATGAGCTGTTCCAATGTGAAATGCCGGAAACACAGAAACACAGACGACACAAAACAAGAGGTGGCAATGTATTAATTAATTGCATTTAATAAATTAGCTCATTATCACACATGACTGTACAAATGCATTGTCCAACAGGTGTTGAAATAATGGGATTAAAAGGGGAGATCCCATCCGAAAGACAAAAACAATGGCAAACACAAAAAGCACTTTTGGAATCTGATTTTAGTAAACACATAAGGAAAGGGTGCACCGGTCCTGGAAATACTGCAATACCAGGTCAATGCGTGGAGTGGACAGAGCAAGCTCTATTTCCATCTCCCTGTTCTAAAAATCCATTTAATATATGGTCCCCAGATAGGGGACGTATCAGATATTAAACTGATAAGAACAGATACTACACTTGATCTTAGCCAAAAGGCCGAGAAGCGATAACCCGAACGTGCCGCGCGTTTTGCTTCTTTTGCTTGCACCACAATGCAGTGCTGAAAGAGGAGGAATCAACATAAAAACGCCTTCCTGGCAACGCCCAAATGCCCTCCTGCCGTGCAAACACTGGCAGCAGCAGCAGCAGCAGCAGCAGCAGCAGTAAGTGCATGCCCACTGCCACCCCTTCTCCTTTCACACCTTGTATCAGCTTTAATCCAGTCCAGTGCTGCCTGCTGAGCAGCACTGACCAACACTGCCTGGGCCCAGGCTTTTATCTCTGAGGCCCCATTATGATGTCAGAAAACTGGCTTTGGCTCCTGAGGTCTCCACTATGACACGTGCAAAGTTCCGTCTGAACTTTATATAAGACGGTGCGGCTCAGTCAGTCACTCAGTGTTGCCTGAGAGGGCAACACTGCAACAGCCGGCCCCCAGGCTGTCTTTTTTTTGCACAGCTAGTTGCCTCCAGGAGGCCACAAGAGGGAGACAAGGGACTGCAAAATGGAAAATAGGCATCCACCAACTTTACAGACAACTTGTTCTCCTTGCTCCTACAACCTCCATCCTTGCACAGTTTGTTATTCTTCCAGGTAACATAGTAACAAATCCAAATTGCTGCTCTCTTTGTAGGCAAGCAAGGGTTTGTTGCAACTGCAATTCTTACTTCTTCTTGAAATGTAGGGACAACAGTACATTCCATCACATCCATCTAGTGTACACAGGTAGGTCCATTGTGACGGGCGGGCGGGCGGGCGGGCTGGCTGCTTTAATGGCTGTTTGCTGTTCCCCTACTCCACTCCACTATTTGACTATGGTGCTGCATCAATCAGTGGCTGGCTCAGGTGCAGCTCTTTAACCTACCTAGGAGGGAGGGCGGAGAGAAGACAAGGAAGGTGAATGAGCTGTTCCAATGTGAAATGCCGGAAACACAGAAACACAGACGACACAAAACAAGAGGTGGCAATGTATTAATTAATTGCATTTAATAAATTAGCTCATTATCACACATGACTGTACAAATGCATTGTCCAACAGGTGTTGAAATAATGGGATTAAAAGGGGAGATCCCATCCGAAAGACAAAAACAATGGCAAACACAAAAAGCACTTTTGGAATCTGATTTTAGTAAACACATAAGGAAAGGGTGCACCGGTCCTGGAAATACTGCAATACCAGGTCAATGCGTGGAGTGGACAGAGCAAGCTCTATTTCCATCTCCCTGTTCTTAAAATCCATTTAATATATGGTCCCCAGATAGGGGACGTATCAGATATTAAACTGATAAGAACAGATACTACACTTGATCTTAGCCAAAAGGCCGAGAAGCGATAACCCGAACGTGCCGCGCGTTTTGCTTCTTTTGCTTGCACCACAATGCAGTGCTGAAAGAGGAGGAATCAACATAAAAACGCCTTCCTGGCAACGCCCAAATGCCCTCCTGCCATGCAAACACTGGCAGCAGCAGCAGCAGCAGCAGCAGTAAGTGCATGCCCACTGCCACCCCTTCTCCTTTCACACCTTGTATCAGCTTTAATCCAGTCCAGTGCTGCCTGCTGAGCAGCACTGACCAACACTGCCTGGGCCCAGGCTTTTATCTCTGAGGCCCCATTATGATGTCAGAAAGCTGGCTCTGGCTCCTGAGGTCTCCACTATGACACGTGCAAAGTTCCGTCTGAACTTTATATAAGACGGTGCGGCTCAGTCAGTCACTCAGTGTTGCCTGAGAGGGCAACACTGCAACAGCCGGCCCCCAGGCTGTCTTTTTTTTGCACAGCTAGTTGCCTCCAGGAGGCCACAAGAGGGAGACAAGGGACTGCAAAATGGAAAATAGGCATCCACCAACTTTACAGACAACTTGTTCTCCTTGCTCCTACAACCTCCATCCTTGCACAGTTTGTTATTCTTCCAGGTAACATAGTAACAAATCCAAATTGCTGCTCTCTTTGTAGGCAAGCAAGGGTTTGTTGCAACTGCAATTCTTACTTCTTCTTGAAATGTAGGGACCACAGTACATTCCATCACATCCATCTAGTGTACACAGGTAGGTCCATTGTGACGGGCGGGCGGGCGGGTGGGCTGGCTGCTTTAATGGCTGTTTGCTGTTCCCCTACTCCACTCCACTATTTGACTATGGTGCTGCATCAATCAGTGGCTGGCTCAGGTGCAGCTCTTTAACCTACCTAGGAGGGAGGGCGGAGAGAAGACAAGGAAGGTGAATGAGCTGTTCCAATGTGAAATGCCGGAAACACAGAAACACAGACGACACAAAACAAGAGGTGGCAATGTATTAATTAATTGCATTTAATAAATTAGCTCATTATCACACATGACTGTACAAATGCATTGTCCAACAGGTGTTGAAATAATGGGATTAAAAGGGGAGATCCCATCCGAAAGACAAAAACAATGGCAAACACAAAAAGCACTTTTGGAATCTGATTTTAGTAAACACATAAGGAAAGGGTGCACCGGTCCTGGAAATACTGCAATACCAGGTCAATGCGTGGAGTGGACAGAGCAAGCTCTATTTCAATCTCCCTGTTCTAAAAATCCATTTAATATATGGTCCCCAGATAGGGGACGTATCAGATATTAAACTGATAAGAACAGATACTACACTTGATCTTAGCCAAAAGGCCGAGAAGCGATAACCCGAACGTGCCGCGCGTTTTGCTTCTTTTGCTTGCACCACAATGCAGTGCTGAAAGAGGAGGAATCGACATAAAAACGCCTTCCTGGCAACGCCCAAATGCCCTCCTGCCGTGCAAACACTGGCAGCAGCAGCAGCAGCAGCAGTAAGTGCATGCCCACTGCCACCCCTTCTCCTTTCACACCTTGTATCAGCTTTAATCCAGTCCAGTGCTGCCTGCTGAGCAGCACTGACCAACACTGCCTGGGCCCAGGCTTTTATCTCTGAGGCCCCATTATGATGTCAGAAAGCTGGCTCTGGCTCCTGAGGTCTCCACTATGACACGTGCAAAGTTCCGTCTGAACTTTATATAAGACGGTGCGGCTCAGTCAGTCACTCAGTGTTGCCTGAGAGGGCAACACTGCAACAGCCGGCCCCCAGGCTGTCTTTTTTTTGCACAGCTAGTTGCCTCCAGGAGGCCACAAGAGGGAGACAAGGGACTGCAAAATGGAAAATAGGCATCCACCAACTTTACAGACAACTTGTTCTCCTTGCTCCTACAACCTCCATCCTTGCACAGTTTGTTATTCTTCCAGGTAACATAGTAACAAATCCAAATTGCTGCTCTCTTTGTAGGCAAGCAAGGGTTTGTTGCAACTGCAATTCTTACTTCTTCTTGAAATGTAGGGACCACAGTACATTCCATCACATCCATCTAGTGTACACAGGTAGGTCCATTGTGACGGGCGGGCGGGCGGGTGGGCTGGCTGCTTTAATGGCTGTTTGCTGTTCCCCTACTCCACTCCACTATTTGACTATGGTGCTGCATCAATCAGTGGCTGGCTCAGGTGCAGCTCTTTAACCTACCTAGGAGGGAGGGCGGAGAGAAGACAAGGAAGGTGAATGAGCTGTTCCAATGTGAAATGCCGGAAACACAGAAACACAGACGACACAAAACAAGAGGTGGCAATGTATTAATTAATTGCATTTAATAAATTAGCTCATTATCACACATGACTGTACAAATGCATTGTCCAACAGGTGTTGAAATAATGGGATTAAAAGGGGAGATCCCATCCGAAAGACAAAAACAATGGCAAACACAAAAAGCACTTTTGGAATCTGATTTTAGTAAACACATAAGGAAAGGGTGCACCGGTCCTGGAAATACTGCAATACCAGGTCAATGCGTGGAGTGGACAGAGCAAGCTCTATTTCCATCTCCCTGTTCTAAAAATCCATTTAATATATGGTCCCCAGATAGGGGACGTATCAGATATTAAACTGATAAGAACAGATACTACACTTGATCTTAGCCAAAAGGCCGAGAAGCGATAACCCGAACGTGCCGCGCGTTTTGCTTCTTTTGCTTGCACCACAATGCAGTGCTGAAAGAGGAGGAATCGACATAAAAACGCCTTCCTGGCAACGCCCAAATGCCCTCCTGCCGTGCAAACACTGGCAGCAGCAGCAGCAGCAGCAGCAGCAGTAAGTGCATGCCCACTGCCACCCCTTCTCCTTTCACACCTTGTATCAGCTTTAATCCAGTCCAGTGCTGCCTGCTGAGCAGCACTGACCAACACTGCCTGGGCCCAGGCTTTTATCTCTGAGGCCCCATTATGATGTCAGAAAACTGGCTCTGGCTCCTGAGGTCTCCACTATGACACGTGCAAAGTTCCGTCTGAACTTTATATAAGACGGTGCGGCTCAGTCAGTCACTCAGTGTTGCCTGAGAGGGCAACACTGCAACAGCCGGCCCCCAGGCTGTCTTTTTTTTGCACAGCTAGTTGCCTCCAGGAGGCCACAAGAGGGAGACAAGGGACTGCAAAATGGAAAATAGGCATCCACCAACTTTACAGACAACTTGTTCTCCTTGCTCCTACAACCTCCATCCTTGCACAGTTTGTTATTCTTCCAGGTAACATAGTAACAAATCCAAATTGCTGCTCTCTTTGTAGGCAAGCAAGGGTTTGTTGCAACTGCAATTCTTACTTCTTCTTGAAATGTAGGGACCACAGTACATTCCATCACATCCATCTAGTGTACACAGGTAGGTCCATTGTGACGGGCGGGCGGGCGGGCGGGCTGGCTGCTTTAATGGCTGTTTGCTGTTCCCCTACTCCACTCCACTATTTGACTATGGTGCTGCATCAATCAGTGGCTGGCTCAGGTGCAGCTCTTTAACCTACCTAGGAGGGAGGGCGGAGAGAAGACAAGGAAGGTGAATGAGCTGTTCCAATGTGAAATGCCGGAAACACAGAAACACAGACAACACAAAACAAGAGGTGGCAATGTATTAATTAATTGCATTTAATAAATTAGCTCATTATCACACATGACTGTACAAATGCATTGTCCAACAGGTGTTGAAATAATGGGATTAAAAGGGGAGATCCCATCCGAAAGACAAAAACAATGGCAAACACAAAAAGCACTTTTGGAATCTGATTTTAGTAAACACATAAGGAAAGGGTGCACCGGTCCTGGAAATACTGCAATACCAGGTCAATGCGTGGAGTGGACAGAGCAAGCTCTATTTCCATCTCCCTGTTCTAAAAATCCATTTAATATATGGTCCCCAGATAGGGGACGTATCAGATATTAAACTGATAAGAACAGATACTACACTTGATCTTAGCCAAAAGGCCGAGAAGCGATAACCCGAACGTGCCGCGCGTTTTGCTTCTTTTGCTTGCACCACAATGCAGTGCTGAAAGAGGAGGAATCGACATAAAAACGCCTTCCTGGCAACGCCCAAATGCCCTCCTGCCGTGCAAACACTGGCAGCAGCAGCAGCAGCAGCAGCAGCAGCAGTAAGTGCATGCCCACTGCCACCCCTTCTCCTTTCACACCTTGTATCAGCTTTAATCCAGTCCAGTGCTGCCTGCTGAGCAGCACTGACCAACACTGCCTGGGCCCAGGCTTTTATCTCTGAGGCCCCATTATGATGTCAGAAAGCTGGCTCTGGCTCCTGAGGTCTCCACTATGACACGTGCAAAGTTCCGTCTGAACTTTATATAAGACGGTGCGGCTCAGTCAGTCACTCAGTGTTGCCTGAGAGGGCAACACTGCAACAGCCGGCCCCCAGGCTGTCTTTTTTTTGCACAGCTAGTTGCCTCCAGGAGGCCACAAGAGGGAGACAAGGGACTGCAAAATGGAAAATAGGCATCCACCAACTTTACAGACAACTTGTTCTCCTTGCTCCTACAACCTCCATCCTTGCACAGTTTGTTATTCTTCCAGGTAACATAGTAACAAATCCAAATTGCTGCTCTCTTTGTAGGCAAGCAAGGGTTTGTTGCAACTGCAATTCTTACTTCTTCTTGAAATGTAGGGACCACAGTACATTCCATCACATCCATCTAGTGTACACAGGTAGGTCCATTGTGACGGGCGGGCGGGCGGGTGGGCTGGCTGCTTTAATGGCTGTTTGCTGTTCCCCTACTCCACTCCACTATTTGACTATGGTGCTGCATCAATCAGTGGCTGGCTCAGGTGCAGCTCTTTAACCTACCTAGGAGGGAGGGCGGAGAGAAGACAAGGAAGGTGAATGAGCTGTTCCAATGTGAAATGCCGGAAACACAGAAACACAGACGACACAAAACAAGAGGTGGCAATGTATTAATTAATTGCATTTAATAAATTAGCTCATTATCACACATGACTGTACAAATGCATTGTCCAACAGGTGTTGAAATAATGGGATTAAAAGGGGAGATCCCATCCGAAAGACAAAAACAATGGCAAACACAAAAAGCACTTTTGGAATCTGATTTTAGTAAACACATAAGGAAAGGGTGCACCGGTCCTGGAAATACTGCAATACCAGGTCAATGCGTGGAGTGGACAGAGCAAGCTCTATTTCAATCTCCCTGTTCTAAAAATCCATTTAATATATGGTCCCCAGATAGGGGACGTATCAGATATTAAACTGATAAGAACAGATACTACACTTGATCTTAGCCAAAAGGCCGAGAAGCGATAACCCGAACGTGCCGCGCGTTTTGCTTCTTTTGCTTGCACCACAATGCAGTGCTGAAAGAGGAGGAATCGACATAAAAACGCCTTCCTGGCAACGCCTTCCTGGCAACGCCCAAATGCCCCCCTGCCGTGCAAACACTGGCAGCAGCAGCAGCAGTAAGTGCATGCCCACTGCCACCCCTTCTCCTTTCACACCTTGTATCAGCTTTAATCCAGTCCAGTGCTGCCTGCTGAGCAGCACTGACCAACACTGCCTGGGCCCAGGCTTTTATCTCTGAGGCCCCATTATGATGTCAGAAAGCTGGCTCTGGCTCCTGAGGTCTCCACTATGACACGTGCAAAGTTCCGTCTGAACTTTATATAAGACGGTGCGGCTCAGTCAGTCACTCAGTGTTGCCTGAGAGGGCAACACTGCAACAGCCGGCCCCCAGGCTGTCTTTTTTTTGCACAGCTAGTTGCCTCCAGGAGGCCACAAGAGGGAGACAAGGGACTGCAAAATGGAAAATAGGCATCCACCAACTTTACAGACAACTTGTTCTCCTTGCTCCTACAACCTCCATCCTTGCACAGTTTGTTATTCTTCCAGGTAACATAGTAACAAATCCAAATTGCTGCTCTCTTTGTAGGCAAGCAAGGGTTTGTTGCAACTGCAATTCTTACTTCTTCTTGAAATGTAGGGACCACAGTACATTCCATCACATCCATCTAGTGTACACAGGTAGGTCCATTGTGACGGGCGGGCGGGCGGGCGGGCGGGCTGGCTGCTTTAATGGCTGTTTGCTGTTCCCCTACTCCACTCCACTATTTGACTATGGTGCTGCATCAATCAGTGGCTGGCTCAGGTGCAGCTCTTTAACCTACCTAGGAGGGAGGGCGGAGAGAAGACAAGGAAGGTGAATGAGCTGTTCCAATGTGAAATGCCGGAAACACAGAAACACAGACGACACAAAACAAGAGGTGGCAATGTATTAATTAATTGCATTTAATAAATTAGCTCATTATCACACATGACTGTACAAATGCATTGTCCAACAGGTGTTGAAATAATGGGATTAAAAGGGGAGATCCCATCCGAAAGACAAAAACAATGGCAAACACAAAAAGCACTTTTGGAATCTGATTTTAGTAAACACATAAGGAAAGGGTGCACCGGTCCTGGAAATACTGCAATACCAGGTCAATGCGTGGAGTGGACAGAGCAAGCTCTATTTCCATCTCCCTGTTCTAAAAATCCATTTAATATATGGTCCCCAGATAGGGGACGTATCAGATATTAAACTGATAAGAACAGATACTACACTTGATCTTAGCCAAAAGGCCGAGAAGCGATAACCCGAACGTGCCGCGCGTTTTGCTTCTTTTGCTTGCACCACAATGCAGTGCTGAAAGAGGAGGAATCGACATAAAAACGCCTTCCTGGCAACGCCCAAATGCCCTCCTGCCGTGCAAACACTGGCAGCAGCAGCAGCAGCAGCAGCAGTAAGTGCATGCCCACTGCCACCCCTTCTCCTTTCACACCTTGTATCAGCTTTAATCCAGTCCAGTGCTGCCTGCTGAGCAGCACTGACCAACACTGCCTGGGCCCAGGCTTTTATCTCTGAGGCCCCATTATGATGTCAGAAAGCTGGCTTTGGCTCCTGAGGTCTCCACTATGACACGTGCAAAGTTCCGTCTGAACTTTATATAAGACGGTGCGGCTCAGTCAGTCACTCAGTGTTGCCTGAGAGGGCAACACTGCAACAGCCGGCCCCCAGGCTGTCTTTTTTTTGCACAGCTAGTTGCCTCCAGGAGGCCACAAGAGGGAGACAAGGGACTGCAAAATGGAAAATAGGCATCCACCAACTTTACAGACAACTTGTTCTCCTTGCTCCTACAACCTCCATCCTTGCACAGTTTGTTATTCTTCCAGGTAACATAGTAACAAATCCAAATTGCTGCTCTCTTTGTAGGCAAGCAAGGGTTTGTTGCAACTGCAATTCTTACTTCTTCTTGAAATGTAGGGACCACAGTACATTCCATCACATCCATCTAGTGTACACAGGTAGGTCCATTGTGACGGGCGGGCGGGCGGGCGGGCTGGCTGCTTTAATGGCTGTTTGCTGTTCCCCTACTCCACTCCACTATTTGACTATGGTGCTGCATCAATCAGTGGCTGGCTCAGGTGCAGCTCTTTAACCTACCTAGGAGGGAGGGCGGAGAGAAGACAAGGAAGGTGAATGAGCTGTTCCAATGTGAAATGCCGGAAACACAGAAACACAGACGACACAAAACAAGAGGTGGCAATGTATTAATTAATTGCATTTAATAAATTAGCTCATTATCACACATGACTGTACAAATGCATTGTCCAACAGGTGTTGAAATAATGGGATTAAAAGGGGAGATCCCATCCGAAAGACAAAAACAATGGCAAACACAAAAAGCACTTTTGGAATCTGATTTTAGTAAACACATAAGGAAAGGGTGCACCGGTCCTGGAAATACTGCAATACCAGGTCAATGCGTGGAGTGGACAGAGCAAGCTCTATTTCCATCTCCCTGTTCTAAAAATCCATTTAATATATGGTCTCCAGATAGGGGACGTATCAGATATTAAACTGATAAGAACAGATACTACACTTGATCTTAGCCAAAAGGCCGAGAAGCGATAACCCGA
This sequence comes from Rhinoderma darwinii, assembly GCF_050947455.1. Lineage (NCBI taxonomy): Eukaryota > Metazoa > Chordata > Amphibia > Anura > Rhinodermatidae > Rhinoderma > Rhinoderma darwinii. The sequence continues at coordinate 144,989 of NW_027464045.1, read as the reverse complement.
ACGTGCCGCGCGTTTTGCTTCTTTTGCTTGCACCACAATGCAGTGCTGAAAGAGGAGGAATCAACATAAAAACGCCTTCCTGGCAACGCCCAAATGCCCTCCTGCCGTGCAAACACTGGCAGCAGCAGCAGCAGCAGCAGCAGCAGCAGTAAGTGCATGCCCACTGCCACCCCTTCTCCTTTCACACCTTGTATCAGCTTTAATCCAGTCCAGTGCTGCCTGCTGAGCAGCACTGACCAACACTGCCTGGGCCCAGGCTTTTATCTCTGAGGCCCCATTATGATGTCAGAAAGCTGGCTCTGGCTCCTGAGGTCTCCACTATGACACGTGCAAAGTTCCGTCTGAACTTTATATAAGACGGTGCGGCTCAGTCAGTCACTCAGTGTTGCCTGAGAGGGCAACACTGCAACAGCCGGCCCCCAGGCTGTCTTTTTTTTGCACAGCTAGTTGCCTCCAGGAGGCCACAAGAGGGAGACAAGGGACTGCAAAATGGAAAATAGGCATCCACCAACTTTACAGACAACTTGTTCTCCTTGCTCCTACAACCTCCATCCTTGCACAGTTTGTTATTCTTCCAGGTAACATAGTAACAAATCCAAATTGCTGCTCTCTTTGTAGGCAAGCAAGGGTTTGTTGCAACTGCAATTCTTACTTCTTCTTGAAATGTAGGGACCACAGTACATTCCATCACATCCATCTAGTGTACACAGGTAGGTCCATTGTGACGGGCGGGCGGGCTGCTTTAATGGCTGTTTGCTGTTCCCCTACTCCACTCCACTATTTGACTATGGTGCTGCATCAATCAGTGGCTGGCTCAGGTGCAGCTCTTTAACCTACCTAGGAGGGAGGGCGGAGAGAAGACAAGGAAGGTGAATGAGCTGTTCCAATGTGAAATGCCGGAAACACAGAAACACAGACGACACAAAACAAGAGGTGGCAATGTATTAATTAATTGCATTTAATAAATTAGCTCATTATCACACATGGCTGTACAAATGCATTGTCCAACAGGTGTTGAAATAATGGGATTAAAAGGGGAGATCCCATCCGAAAGACAAAAACAATGTCAAACACAAAAAGCACTTTTGGAATCTGATTTTAGTAAACACATAAGGAAAGGGTGCACCGGTCCTGGAAATACTGCAATACCAGGTCAATGCGTGGAGTGGACAGAGCAAGCTCTATTTCCATCTCCCTGTTCTAAAAATCCATTTAATATATGGTCCCCAGATAGGGGACGTATCAGATATTAAACTGATAAGAACAGATACTACACTTGATCTTAGCCAAAAGGCCGAGAAGCGATAACCCGAACGTGCCGCGCGTTTTGCTTCTTTTGCTTGCACCACAATGCAGTGCTGAAAGAGGAGGAATCGACATAAAAACGCCTTCCTGGCAACGCCCAAATGCCCTCCTGCCGTGCAAACACTGGCAGCAGCAGCAGCAGCAGCAGCAGCAGTAAGGGCATGCCCACTGCCACCCCTTCTCCTTTCACACCTTGTATCAGCTTTAATCCAGTCCAGTGCTGCCTGCTGAGCAGCACTGACCAACACTGCCTGGGCCCAGGCTTTTATCTCTGAGGCCCCATTATGATGTCAGAAAGCTGGCTCTGGCTCCTGAGGTCTCCACTATGACACGTGCAAAGTTCCGTCTGAACTTTATATAAGACGGTGCGGCTCAGTCAGTCACTCAGTGTTGCCTGAGAGGGCAACACTGCAACAGCCGGCCCCCAGGCTGTCTTTTTTTTGCACAGCTAGTTGCCTCCAGGAGGCCACAAGAGGGAGACAAGGGACTGCAAAATGGAAAATAGGCATCCACCAACTTTACAGACAACTTGTTCTCCTTGCTCCTACAACCTCCATCCTTGCACAGTTTGTTATTCTTCCAGGTAACATAGTAACAAATCCAAATTGCTGCTCTCTTTGTAGGCAAGCAAGGGTTTGTTGCAACTGCAATTCTTACTTCTTCTTGAAATGTAGGGACCACAGTACATTCCATCACATCCATCTAGTGTACACAGGTAGGTCCATTGTGACGGGCGGGCGGGAGGGCTGGCTGCTTTAATGGCTGTTTGCTGTTCCCCTACTCCACTCCACTATTTGACTATGGTGCTGCATCAATCAGTGGCTGGCTCAGGTGCAGCTCTTTAACCTACCTAGGAGGGAGGGCGGAGAGAAGACAAGGAAGGTGAATGAGCTGTTCCAATGTGAAATGCCGGAAACACAGACGACACAAAACAAGAGGTGGCAATGTATTAATTAATTGCATTTAATAAATTAGCTCATTATCACACATGACTGTACAAATGCATTGTCCAACAGGTGTTGAAATAATGGGATTAAAAGGGGAGATCCCATCCGAAAGACAAAAACAATGGCAAACACAAAAAGCACTTTTGGAATCTGATTTTAGTAAACACATAAGGAAAGGGTGCACCGGTCCTGGAAATACTGCAATACCAGGTCAATGCGTGGAGTGGACAGAGCAAGCTCTATTTCCATCTCCCTGTTCTAAAAATCCATTTAATATATGGTCCCCAGATAGGGGACGTATCAGATATTAAACTGATAAGAACAGATACTACACTTGATCTTAGCCAAAAGGCTGAGAAGCGATAACCCGAACGTGCCGCGCGTTTTGCTTCTTTTGCTTGCACCACAATGCAGTGCTGAAAGAGGAGGAATCGACATAAAAACGCCTTCCTGGCAACGCCCAAATGCCCTCCTGCCGTGCAAACACTGGCAGCAGCAGCAGCAGCAGCAGCAGCAGTAAGTGCATGCCCACTGCCACCCCTTCTCCTTTCACACCTTGTATCAGCTTTAATCCAGTCCAGTGCTGCCTGCTGAGCAGCACTGACCAACACTGCCTGGGCCCAGGCTTTTATCTCTGAGGCCCCATTATGATGTCAGAAAGCTGGCTCTGGCTCCTGAGGTCTCCACTATGACACGTGCAAAGTTCCGTCTGAACTTTATATAAGACGGTGCGGCTCAGTCAGTCACTCAGTGTTGCCTGAGAGGGCAACACTGCAACAGCCGGCCCCCAGGCTGTCTTTTTTTTGCACAGCTAGTTGCCTCCAGGAGGCCACAAGAGGGAGACAAGGGACTGCAAAATGGAAAATAGGCATCCACCAACTTTACAGACAACTTGTTCTCCTTGCTCCTACAACCTCCATCCTTGCACAGTTTGTTATTCTTCCAGGTAACATAGTAACAAATCCAAATTGCTGCTCTCTTTGTAGGCAAGCAAGGGTTTGTTGCAACTGCAATTCTTACTTCTTCTTGAAATGTAGGGACCACAGTACATTCCATCACATCCATCTAGTGTACACAGGTAGGTCCATTGTGACGGGCGGGCGGGCGGGCGGGCTGGCTGCTTTAATGGCTGTTTGCTGTTCCCCTACTCCACTCCACTATTTGACTATGGTGCTGCATCAATCAGTGGCTGGCTCAGGTGCAGCTCTTTAACCTACCTAGGAGGGAGGGCGGAGAGAAGACAAGGAAGGTGAATGAGCTGTTCCAATGTGAAATGCCGGAAACACAGAAACACAGACGACACAAAACAAGAGGTGGCAATGTATTAATTAATTGCATTTAATAAATTAGCTCATTATCACACATGACTGTACAAATGCATTGTCCAACAGGTGTTGAAATAATGGGATTAAAAGGGGAGATCCCATCCGAAAGACAAAAACAATGGCAAACACAAAAAGCACTTTTGGAATCTGATTTTAGTAAACACATAAGGAAAGGGTGCACCGGTCCTGGAAATACTGCAATACCAGGTCAATGCGTGGAGTGGACAGAGCAAGCTCTATTTCCATCTCCCTGTTCTAAAAATCCATTTAATATATGGTCCCCAGATAGGGGACGTATCAGATATTAAACTGATAAGAACAGATACTACACTTGATCTTAGCCAAAAGGCCGAGAAGCGATAACCCGAACGTGCCGCGCGTTTTGCTTCTTTTGCTTGCACCACAATGCAGTGCTGAAAGAGGAGGAATCGACATAAAAACGCCTTCCTGGCAACGCCCAAATGCCCTCCTGCCGTGCAAACACTGGCAGCAGCAGCAGCAGCAGCAGCAGCAGTAAGTGCATGCCCACTGCCACCCCTTCTCCTTTCACACCTTGTATCAGCTTTAATCCAGTCCAGTGCTGCCTGCTGAGCAGCACTGACCAACACTGCCTGGGCCCAGGCTTTTATCTCTGAGGCCCCATTATGATGTCAGAAAGCTGGCTCTGGCTCCTGAGGTCTCCACTATGACACGTGCAAAGTTCCGTCTGAACTTTATATAAGACGGTGCGGCTCAGTCAGTCACTCAGTGTTGCCTGAGAGGGCAACACTGCAACAGCCGGCCCCCAGGCTGTCTTTTTTTTGCACAGCTAGTTGCCTCCAGGAGGCCACAAGAGGGAGACAAGGGACTGCAAAATGGAAAATAGGCATCCACCAACTTTACAGACAACTTGTTCTCCTTGCTCCTACAACCTCCATCCTTGCACAGTTTGTTATTCTTCCAGGTAACATAGTAACAAATCCAAATTGCTGCTCTCTTTGTAGGCAAGCAAGGGTTTGTTGCAACTGCAATTCTTACTTCTTCTTGAAATGTAGGGACCACAGTACATTCCATCACATCCATCTAGTGTACACAGGTAGGTCCATTGTGACGGGCGGGCGGGCTGGCTGCTTTAATGGCTGTTTGCTGTTCCCCTACTCCACTCCACTATTTGACTATGGTGCTGCATCAATCAGTGGCTGGCTCAGGTGCAGCTCTTTAACCTACCTAGGAGGGAGGGCGGAGAGAAGACAAGGAAGGTGAATGAGCTGTTCCAATGTGAAATGCCGGAAACACAGAAACACAGACGACACAAAACAAGAGGTGGCAATGTATTAATTAATTGCATTTAATAAATTAGCTCATTATCACACATGACTGTACAAATGCATTGTCCAACAGGTGTTGAAATAATGGGATTAAAAGGGGAGATCCCATCCGAAAGACAAAAACAATGGCAAACACAAAAAGCACTTTTGGAATCTGATTTTAGTAAACACATAAGGAAAGGGTGCACCGGTCCTGGAAATACTGCAATACCAGGTCAATGCGTGGAGTGGACAGAGCAAGCTCTATTTCCATCTCCCTGTTCTAAAAATCCATTTAATATATGGTCCCCAGATAGGGGACGTATCAGATATTAAACTGATAAGAACAGATACTACACTTGATCTTAGCCAAAAGGCCGAGAAGCGATAACCCGAACGTGCCGCGCGTTTTGCTTCTTTTGCTTGCACCACAATGCAGTGCTGAAAGAGGAGGAATCGACATAAAAACGCCTTCCTGGCAACGCCCAAATGCCCTCCTGCCGTGCAAACACTGGCAGCAGCAGCAGCAGCAGCAGTAAGTGCATGCCCACTGCCACCCCTTCTCCTTTCACACCTTGTATCAGCTTTAATCCAGTCCAGTGCTGCCTGCTGAGCAGCACTGACCAACACTGCCTGGGCCCAGGCTTTTATCTCTGAGGCCCCATTATGATGTCAGAAAGCTGGCTCTGGCTCCTGAGGTCTCCACTATGACACGTGCAAAGTTCCGTCTGAACTTTATATAAGACGGTGCGGCTCAGTCAGTCACTCAGTGTTGCCTGAGAGGGCAACACTGCAACAGCCGGCCCCCAGGCTGTCTTTTTTTTGCACAGCTAGTTGCCTCCAGGGAGACAAGGGACTGCAAAATGGAAAATAGGCATCCACCAACTTTACAGACAACTTGTTCTCCTTGCTCCTACAACCTCCATCCTTGCACAGTTTGTTATTCTTCCAGGTAACATAGTAACAAATCCAAATTGCTGCTCTCTTTGTAGGCAAGCAAGGGTTTGTTGCAACTGCAATTCTTACTTCTTCTTGAAATGTAGGGACCACAGTACATTCCATCACATCCATCTAGTGTACACAGGTAGGTCCATTGTGACGGGCGGGCGGGCTGGCTGCTTTAATGGCTGTTTGCTGTTCCCCTACTCCACTCCACTATTTGACTATGGTGCTGCATCAATCAGTGGCTGGCTCAGGTGCAGCTCTTTAACCTACCTAGGAGGGAGGGCGGAGAGAAGACAAGGAAGGTGAATGAGCTGTTCCAATGTGAAATGCCGGAAACACAGAAACACAGACGACACAAAACAAGAGGTGGCAATGTATTAATTAATTGCATTTAATAAATTAGCTCATTATCACACATGACTGTACAAATGCATTGTCCAACAGGTGTTGAAATAATGGGATTAAAAGGGGAGATCCCATCCGAAAGACAAAAACAATGGCAAACACAAAAAGCACTTTTGGAATCTGATTTTAGTAAACACATAAGGAAAGGGTGCACCGGTCCTGGAAATACTGCAATACCAGGTCAATGCGTGGAGTGGACAGAGCAAGCTCTATTTCCATCTCCCTGTTCTAAAAATCCATTTAATATATGGTCCCCAGATAGGGGACGTATCAGATATTAAACTGATAAGAACAGATACTACACTTGATCTTAGCCAAAAGGCCGAGAAGCGATAACCCGAACGTGCCGCGCGTTTTGCTTCTTTTGCTTGCACCACAATGCAGTGCTGAAAGAGGAGGAATCGACATAAAAACGCCTTCCTGGCAACGCCCAAATGCCCTCCTGCCGTGCAAACACTGGCAGCAGCAGCAGCAGCAGCAGTAAGTGCATGCCCACTGCCACCCCTTCTCCTTTCACACCTTGTATCAGCTTTAATCCAGTCCAGTGCTGCCTGCTGAGCAGCACTGACCAACACTGCCTGGGCCCAGGCTTTTATCTCTGAGGCCCCATTATGATGTCAGAAAGCTGGCTCTGGCTCCTGAGGTCTCCACTATGACACGTGCAAAGTTCCGTCTGAACTTTATATAAGACGGTGCGGCTCAGTCAGTCACTCAGTGTTGCCTGAGAGGGCAACACTGCAACAGCCGGCCCCCAGGCTGTCTTTTTTTTGCACAGCTAGTTGCCTCCAGGGAGACAAGGGACTGCAAAATGGAAAATAGGCATCCACCAACTTTACAGACAACTTGTTCTCCTTGCTCCTACAACCTCCATCCTTGCACAGTTTGTTATTCTTCCAGGTAACATAGTAACAAATCCAAATTGCTGCTCTCTTTGTAGGCAAGCAAGGGTTTGTTGCAACTGCAATTCTTACTTCTTCTTGAAATGTAGGGACCACAGTACATTCCATCACATCCATCTAGTGTACACAGGTAGGTCCATTGTGACGGGCGGGCGGGCGGGCTGGCTGCTTTAATGGCTGTTTGCTGTTCCCCTACTCCAATCCACTATTTGACTATGGTGCTGCATCAATCAGTGGCTGGCTCAGGTGCAGCTCTTTAACCTACCTAGGAGGGAGGGCGGAGAGAAGACAAGGAAGGTGAATGAGCTGTTCCAATGTGAAATGCCGGAAACACAGAAACACAGACGACACAAAACAAGAGGTGGCAATGTATTAATTAATTGCATTTAATAAATTAGCTCATTATCACACATGACTGTACAAATGCATTGTCCAACAGGTGTTGAAATAATGGGATTAAAAGGGGAGATCCCATCCGAAAGACAAAAACAATGGCAAACACAAAAAGCACTTTTGGAATCTGATTTTAGTAAACACATAAGGAAAGGGTGCACCGGTCCTGGAAATACTGCTATACCAGGTCAATGCGTGGAGTGGACAGAGCAAGCTCTATTTCCATCTCCCTGTTCTAAAAATCCATTTAATATATGGTCCCCAGATAGGGGACGTATCAGATATTAAACTGATAAGAACAGATACTACACTTGATCTTAGCCAAAAGGCCGAGAAGCGATAACCCGAACGTGCCGCGCGTTTTGCTTCTTTTGCTTGCACCACAATGCAGTGCTGAAAGAGGAGGAATCGACATAAAAACGCCTTCCTGGCAACGCCCAAATGCCCTCCTGCCGTGCAAACACTGGCAGCAGCAGCAGCAGCAGCAGCAGTAAGTGCATGCCCACTGCCACCCCTTCTCCTTTCACACCTTGTATCAGCTTTAATCCAGTCCAGTGCTGCCTGCTGAGCAGCACTGACCAACACTGCCTGGGCCCAGGCTTTTATCTCTGAGGCCCCATTATGATGTCAGAAAGCTGGCTCTGGCTCCTGAGGTCTCCACTATGACACGTGCAAAGTTCCGTCTGAACTTTATATAAGACGGTGCGGCTCAGTCAGTCACTCAGTGTTGCCTGAGAGGGCAACACTGCAACAGCCGGCCCCCAGGCTGTCTTTTTTTTGCACAGCTAGTTGCCTCCAGGAGGCCACAAGAGGGAGACAAGGGACTGCAAAATGGAAAATAGGCATCCACCAACTTTACAGACAACTTGTTCTCCTTGCTCCTACAACCTCCATCCTTGCACAGTTTGTTATTCTTCCAGGTAACATAGTAACAAATCCAAATTGCTGCTCTCTTTGTAGGCAAGCAAGGGTTTGTTGCAACTGCAATTCTTACTTCTTCTTGAAATGTAGGGACCACAGTACATTCCATCACATCCATCTAGTGTACACAGGTAGGTCCATTGTGACGGGCGGGCGGGCGGGCGGGCTGGCTGCTTTAATGGCTGTTTGCTGTTCCCCTACTCCACTCCACTATTTGACTATGGTGCTGCATCAATCAGTGGCTGGCTCAGGTGCAGCTCTTTAACCTACCTAGGAGGGAGGGCGGAGAGAAGACAAGGAAGGTGAATGAGCTGTTCCAATGTGAAATGCCGGAAACACAGAAACACAGACGACACAAAACAAGAGGTGGCAATGTATTAATTAATTGCATTTAATAAATTAGCTCATTATCACACATGACTGTACAAATGCATTGTCCAACAGGTGTTGAAATAATGGGATTAAAAGGGGAGATCCCATCCGAAAGACAAAAACAATGGCAAACACAAAAAGCACTTTTGGAATCTGATTTTAGTAAACACATAAGGAAAGGGTGCACCGGTCCTGGAAATACTGCAATATCAGGTCAATGCGTGGAGTGGACAGAGCAAGCTCTATTTCCATCTCCCTGTTCTAAAAATCCATTTAATATATGGTCCCCAGATAGGGGACGTATCAGATATTAAACTGATAAGAACAGATACTACACTTGATCTTAGCCAAAAGGCCGAGAAGCGATAACCCGAACGTGCCGCGCGTTTTGCTTCTTTTGCTTGCACCACAATGCAGTGCTGAAAGAGGAGGAATCGACATAAAAATGCCTTCCTGGCAACGCCCAAATGCCCTCCTGCCGTGCAAACACTGGCAGCAGCAGCAGCAGCAGCAGCAGCAGCAGTAAGTGCATGCCCACTGCCACCCCTTCTCCTTTCACACCTTGTATCAGCTTTAATCCAGTCCAGCGCTGCCTGCTGAGCAGCACTGACCAACACTGCCTGGGCCCAGGCTTTTATCTCTGAGGCCCCATTATGATGTCAGAAAGCTGGCTCTGGCTCCTGAGGTCTCCACTATGACACGTGCAAAGTTCCGTCTGAACTTTATATAAGACGGTGCGGCTCAGTCAGTCACTCAGTGTTGCCTGAGAGGGCAACACTGCAACAGCCGGCCCCCAGGCTGTCTTTTTTTTGCACAGCTAGTTGCCTCCAGGAGGCCACAAGAGGGAGACAAGGGACTGCAAAATGGAAAATAGGCATCCACCAACTTTACAGACAACTTGTTCTCCTTGCTCCTACAACCTCCATCCTTGCACAGTTTGTTATTCTTCCAGGTAACATAGTAACAAATCCAAATTGCTGCTCTCTTTGTAGGCAAGCAAGGGTTTGTTGCAACTGCAATTCTTACTTCTTCTTGAAATGTAGGGACCACAGTACATTCCATCACATCCATCTAGTGTACACAGGTAGGTACATTGTGACGGGCGGGCGGGCGGGCGGGTTGGCTGCTTTAATGGCTGTTTGCTGTTCCCCTACTCCACTCCACTATTTGACTATGGTGCTGCATCAATCAGTGGCTGGCTCAGGTGCAGCTCTTTAACCTACCTAGGAGGGAGGGCGGAGAGAAGACAAGGAAGGTGAATGAGCTGTTCCAATGTGAAATGCCGGAAACACAGAAACACAGACGACACAAAACAAGAGGTGGCAATGTATTAATTAATTGCATTTAATAAATTAGCTCATTATCACACATGACTGTACAAATGCATTGTCCAACAGGTGTTGAAATAATGGGATTAAAAGGGGAGATCCCATCCGAAAGACAAAAACAATGGCAAACACAAAAAGCACTTTTGGAATCTGATTTTAGTAAACACATAAGGAAAGGGTGCACCGGTCCTGGAAATACTGCAATACCAGGTCAATGCGTGGAGTGGACAGAGCAAGCTCTATTTCCATCTCCCTGTTCTAAAAATCCATTTAATATATGGTCCCCAGATAGGGGACGTATCAGATATTAAACTGATAAGAACAGATACTACACTTGATCTTAGCCAAAAGGCCGAGAAGCGATAACCCGAACGTGCCGCGCGTTTTGCTTCTTTTGCTTGCACCACAATGCAGTGCTGAAAGAGGAGGAATCGACATAAAAACGCCTTCCTGGCAACGCCCAAATGCCCTCCTGCCGTGCAAACACTGGCAGCAGCAGCAGCAGCAGCAGCAGCAGCAGCAGTAAGTGCATGCCCACTGCCACCCCTTCTCCTTTCACACCTTGTATCAGCTTTAATCCAGTCCAGTGCTGCCTGCTGAGCAGCACTGACCAACACTGCCTGGGCCCAGGCTTTTATCTCTGAGGCCCCATTATGATGTCAGAAAGCTGGCTCTGGCTCCTGAGGTCTCCACTATGACACGTGCAAAGTTCCGTCTGAACTTTATATAAGACGGTGCGGCTCAGTCAGTCACTCAGTGTTGCCTGAGAGGGCAACACTGCAACAGCCGGCCCCCAGGCTGTCTTTTTTTTGCACAGCTAGTTGCCTCCAGGAGGCCACAAGAGGGAGACAAGGGACTGCAAAATGGAAAATAGGCATCCACCAACTTTACAGACAACTTGTTCTCCTTGCTCCTACAACCTCCATCCTTGCACAGTTTGTTATTCTTCCAGGTAACATAGTAACAAATCCAAATTGCTGCTCTCTTTGTAGGCAAGCAAGGGTTTGTTGCAACTGCAATTCTTACTTCTTCTTGAAATGTAGGGACCACAGTACATTCCATCACATCCATCTAGTGTACACAGGTAGGTCCATTGTGACGGGCGGGCGGGCGGGCGGGCGGGCTGGCTGCTTTAATGGCTGTTTGCTGTTCCCCTACTCCACTCCACTATTTGACTATGGTGCTGCATCAATCAGTGGCTGGCTCAGGTGCAGCTCTTTAACCTACCTAGGAGGGAGGGCGGAGAGAAGACAAGGAAGGTGAATGAGCTGTTCCAATGTGAAATGCCGGAAACACAGAAACACAGACGACACAAAACAAGAGGTGGCAATGTATTAATTAATTGCATTTAATAAATTAGCTCATTATCACACATGACTGTACAAATGCATTGTCCAACAGGTGTTGAAATAATGGGATTAAAAGGGGAGATCCCATCCGAAAGACAAAAACAATGGCAAACACAAAAAGCACTTTTGGAATCTGATTTTAGTAAACACATAAGGAAAGGGTGCACCGGTCCTGGAAATACTGCAATACCAGGTCAATGCGTGGAGTGGACAGAGCAAGCTCTATTTCCATCTCCCTGTTCTAAAAATCCATTTAATATATGGTCCCCAGATAGGGGACGTATCAGATATTAAACTGATAAGAACAGATACTACACTTGATCTTAGCCAAAAGGCCGAGAAGCGATAACCCGAACGTGCCGCGCGTTTTGCTTCTTTTGCTTGCACCACAATGCAGTGCTGAAAGAGGAGGAATCGACATAAAAACGCCTTCCTGGCAACGCCCAAATGCCCTCCTGCCGTGCAAACACTGGCAGCAGCAGCAGCAGCAGCAGCAGCAGTAAGTGCATGCCCACTGCCACCCCTTCTCCTTTCACACCTTGTATCAGCTTTAATCCAGTCCAGTGCTGCCTGCTGAGCAGCACTGACCAACACTGCCTGGGCCCAGGCTTTTATCTCTGAGGCCCCATTATGATGTCAGAAAGCTGGCTCTGGCTCCTGAGGTCTCCACTATGACACGTGCAAAGTTCCGTCTGAACTTTATATAAGACGGTGCGGCTCAGTCAGTCACTCAGTGTTGCCTGAGAGGGCAACACTGCAACAGCCGGCCCCCAGGCTGTCTTTTTTTTGCACAGCTAGTTGCCTCCAGGAGGCCACAAGAGGGAGACAAGGGACTGCAAAATGGAAAATAGGCATCCACCAACTTTACAGACAACTTGTTCTCCTTGCTCCTACAACCTCCATCCTTGCACAGTTTGTTATTCTTCCAGGTAACATAGTAACAAATCCAAATTGCTGCTCTCTTTGTAGGCAAGCAAGGGTTTGTTGCAACTGCAATTCTTACTTCTTCTTGAAATGTAGGGACCACAGTACATTCCATCACATCCATCTAGTGTACACAGGTAGGTCCATTGTGACGGGCGGGCGGGCGGGCGGGCTGGCTGCTTTAATGGCTGTTTGCTGTTCCCCTACTCCACTCCACTATTTGACTATGGTGCTGCATCAATCAGTGGCTGGCTCAGGTGCAGCTCTTTAACCTACCTAGGAGGGAGGGCGGAGAGAAGACAAGGAAGGTGAATGAGCTGTTCCAATGTGAAATGCCGGAAACACAGAAACACAGACGACACAAAACAAGAGGTGGCAATGTATTAATTAATTGCATTTAATAAATTAGCTCATTATCACACATGACTGTACAAATGCATTGTCCAACAGGTGTTGAAATAATGGGATTAAAAGGGGAGATCCCATCCGAAAGACAAAAACAATGGCAAACACAAAAAGCACTTTTGGAATCTGATTTTAGTAAACACATAAGGAAAGGGTGCACCGGTCCTGGAAATACTGCAATACCAGGTCAATGCGTGGAGTGGACAGAGCAAGCTCTATTTCCATCTCCCTGTTCTAAAAATCCATTTAATATATGGTCTCCAGATAGGGGACGTATCAGATATTAAACTGATAAGAACAGATACTACACTTGATCTTAGCCAAAAGGCCGAGAAGCGATAACCCGAACGTGCCGCGCGTTTTGCTTCTTTTGCTTGCACCACAATGCAGTGCTGAAAGAGGAGGAATCAACATAAAAACGCCTTCCTGGCAACGCCCAAATGCCCTCCTGCCGTGCAAACACTGGCAGCAGCAGCAGCAGCAGCAGCAGCAGTAAGTGCATGCCCACTGCCACCCCTTCTCCTTTCACACCTTGTATCAGCTTTAATCCAGTCCAGTGCTGCCTGCTGAGCAGCACTGACCAACACTGCCTGGGCCCAGGCTTTTATCTCTGAGGCCCCATTATGATGTCAGAAAGCTGGCTCTGGCTCCTGAGGTCTCCACTATGACACGTGCAAAGTTCCGTCTGAACTTTATATAAGACGGTGCGGCTCAGTCAGTCACTCAGTGTTGCCTGAGAGGGCAACACTGCAACAGCCGGCCCCCAGGCTGTCTTTTTTTTGCACAGCTAGTTGCCTCCAGGAGGCCACAAGAGGGAGACAAGGGACTGCAAAATGGAAAATAGGCATCCACCAACTTTACAGACAACTTGTTCTCCTTGCTCCTACAACCTCCATCCTTGCACAGTTTGTTATTCTTCCAGGTAACATAGTAACAAATCCAAATTGCTGCTCTCTTTGTAGGCAAGCAAGGGTTTGTTGCAACTGCAATTCTTACTTCTTCTTGAAATGTAGGGACCACAGTACATTCCATCACATCCATCTAGTGTACACAGGTAGGTCCATTGTGACGGGCGGGCGGGCTGCTTTAATGGCTGTTTGCTGTTCCCCTACTCCACTCCACTATTTGACTATGGTGCTGCATCAATCAGTGGCTGGCTCAGGTGCAGCTCTTTAACCTACCTAGGAGGGAGGGCGGAGAGAAGACAAGGAAGGTGAATGAGCTGTTCCAATGTGAAATGCCGGAAACACAGAAACACAGACGACACAAAACAAGAGGTGGCAATGTATTAATTAATTGCATTTAATAAATTAGCTCATTATCACACATGACTGTACAAATGCATTGTCCAACAGGTGTTGAAATAATGGGATTAAAAGGGGAGATCCCATCCGAAAGACAAAAACAATGTCAAACACAAAAAGCACTTTTGGAATCTGATTTTAGTAAACACATAAGGAAAGGGTGCACCGGTCCTGGAAATACTGCAATACCAGGTCAATGCGTGGAGTGGACAGAGCAAGCTCTATTTCCATCTCCCTGTTCTAAAAATCCATTTAATATATGGTCCCCAGATAGGGGACGTATCAGATATTAAACTGATAAGAACAGATACTACACTTGATCTTAGCCAAAAGGCCGAGAAGCGATAACCCGAACGTGCCGCGCGTTTTGCTTCTTTTGCTTGCACCACAATGCAGTGCTGAAAGAGGAGGAATCGACATAAAAACGCCTTCCTGGCAACGCCCAAATGCCCTCCTGCCGTGCAAACACTGGCAGCAGCAGCAGCAGCAGCAGCAGTAAGGGCATGCCCACTGCCACCCCTTCTCCTTTCACACCTTGTATCAGCTTTAATCCAGTCCAGTGCTGCCTGCTGAGCAGCACTGACCAACACTGCCTGGGCCCAGGCTTTTATCTCTGAGGCCCCATTATGATGTCAGAAAGCTGGCTCTGGCTCCTGAGGTCTCCACTATGACACGTGCAAAGTTCCGTCTGAACTTTATATAAGACGGTGCGGCTCAGTCAGTCACTCAGTGTTGCCTGAGAGGGCAACACTGCAACAGCCGGCCCCCAGGCTGTCTTTTTTTTGCACAGCTAGTTGCCTCCAGGAGGCCACAAGAGGGAGACAAGGGACTGCAAAATGGAAAATAGGCATCCACCAACTTTACAGACAACTTGTTCTCCTTGCTCCTACAACCTCCATCCTTGCACAGTTTGTTATTCTTCCAGGTAACATAGTAACAAATCCAAATTGCTGCTCTCTTTGTAGGCAAGCAAGGGTTTGTTGCAACTGCAATTCTTACTTCTTCTTGAAATGTAGGGACCACAGTACATTCCATCACATCCATCTAGTGTACACAGGTAGGTCCATTGTGACGGGCGGGCGGGAGGGCTGGCTGCTTTAATGGCTGTTTGCTGTTCCCCTACTCCACTCCACTATTTGACTATGGTGCTGCATCAATCAGTGGCTGGCTCAGGTGCAGCTCTTTAACCTACCTAGGAGGGAGGGCGGAGAGAAGACAAGGAAGGTGAATGAGCTGTTCCAATGTGAAATGCCGGAAACACAGACGACACAAAACAAGAGGTGGCAATGTATTAATTAATTGCATTTAATAAATTAGCTCATTATCACACATGACTGTACAAATGCATTGTCCAACAGGTGTTGAAATAATGGGATTAAAAGGGGAGATCCCATCCGAAAGACAAAAACAATGGCAAACACAAAAAGCACTTTTGGAATCTGATTTTAGTAAACACATAAGGAAAGGGTGCACCGGTCCTGGAAATACTGCAATACCAGGTCAATGCGTGGAGTGGACAGAGCAAGCTCTATTTCCATCTCCCTGTTCTAAAAATCCATTTAATATATGGTCCCCAGATAGGGGACGTATCAGATATTAAACTGATAAGAACAGATACTACACTTGATCTTAGCCAAAAGGCCGAGAAGCGATAACCCGAACGTGCCGCGCGTTTTGCTTCTTTTGCTTGCACCACAATGCAGTGCTGAAAGAGGAGGAATCGACATAAAAACGCCTTCCTGGCAACGCCCAAATGCCCTCCTGCCGTGCAAACACTGGCAGCAGCAGCAGCAGCAGCAGCAGCAGTAAGTGCATGCCCACTGCCACCCCTTCTCCTTTCACACCTTGTATCAGCTTTAATCCAGTCCAGTGCTGCCTGCTGAGCAGCACTGACCAACACTGCCTGGGCCCAGGCTTTTATCTCTGAGGCCCCATTATGATGTCAGAAAGCTGGCTCTGGCTCCTGAGGTCTCCACTATGACACGTGCAAAGTTCCGTCTGAACTTTATATAAGACGGTGCGGCTCAGTCAGTCACTCAGTGTTGCCTGAGAGGGCAACACTGCAACAGCCGGCCCCCAGGCTGTCTTTTTTTTGCACAGCTAGTTGCCTCCAGGAGGCCACAAGAGGGAGACAAGGGACTGCAAAATGGAAAATAGGCATCCACCAACTTTACAGACAACTTGTTCTCCTTGCTCCTACAACCTCCATCCTTGCACAGTTTGTTATTCTTCCAGGTAACATAGTAACAAATCCAAATTGCTGCTCTCTTTGTAGGCAAGCAAGGGTTTGTTGCAACTGCAATTCTTACTTCTTCTTGAAATGTAGGGACCACAGTACATTCCATCACATCCATCTAGTGTACACAGGTAGGTCCATTGTGACGGGCGGGCGGGCGGGCGGGCGGGCTGGCTGCTTTAATGGCTGTTTGCTGTTCCCCTACTCCACTCCACTATTTGACTATGGTGCTGCATCAATCAGTGGCTGGCTCAGGTGCAGCTCTTTAACCTACCTAGGAGGGAGGGCGGAGAGAAGACAAGGAAGGTGAATGAGCTGTTCCAATGTGAAATGCCGGAAACACAGAAACACAGACGACACAAAACAAGAGGTGGCAATGTATTAATTAATTGCATTTAATAAATTAGCTCATTATCACACATGACTGTACAAATGCATTGTCCAACAGGTGTTGAAATAATGGGATTAAAAGGGGAGATCCCATCCGAAAGACAAAAACAATGGCAAACACAAAAAGCACTTTTGGAATCTGATTTTAGTAAACACATAAGGAAAGGGTGCACCGGTCCTGGAAATACTGCAATACCAGGTCAATGCGTGGAGTGGACAGAGCAAGCTCTATTTCCATCTCCCTGTTCTAAAAATCCATTTAATATATGGTCCCCAGATAGGGGACGTATCAGATATTAAACTGATAAGAACAGATACTACACTTGATCTTAGCCAAAAGGCCGAGAAGCGATAACCCGAACGTGCCGCGCGTTTTGCTTCTTTTGCTTGCACCACAATGCAGTGCTGAAAGAGGAGGAATCGACATAAAAACGCCTTCCTGGCAACGCCCAAATGCCCTCCTGCCGTGCAAACACTGGCAGCAGCAGCAGCAGCAGTAAGTGCATGCCCACTGCCACCCCTTCTCCTTTCACACCTTGTATCAGCTTTAATCCAGTCCAGTGCTGCCTGCTGAGCAGCACTGACCAACACTGCCTGGGCCCAGGCTTTTATCTCTGAGGCCCCATTATGATGTCAGAAAGCTGGCTCTGGCTCCTGAGGTCTCCACTATGACACGTGCAAAGTTCCGTCTGAACTTTATATAAGACGGTGCGGCTCAGTCAGTCACTCAGTGTTGCCTGAGAGGGCAACACTGCAACAGCCGGCCCCCAGGCTGTCTTTTTTTTGCACAGCTAGTTGCCTCCAGGAGGCCACAAGAGGGAGACAAGGGACTGCAAAATGGAAAATAGGCATCCACCAACTTTACAGACAACTTGTTCTCCTTGCTCCTACAACCTCCATCCTTGCACAGTTTGTTATTCTTCCAGGTAACATAGTAACAAATCCAAATTGCTGCTCTCTTTGTAGGCAAGCAAGGGTTTGTTGCAACTGCAATTCTTACTTCTTCTTGAAATGTAGGGACCACAGTACATTCCATCACATCCATCTAGTGTACACAGGTAGGTCCATTGTGACGGGCGGGCGGGCTGGCTGCTTTAATGGCTGTTTGCTGTTCCCCTACTCCACTCCACTATTTGACTATGGTGCTGCATCAATCAGTGGCTGGCTCAGGTGCAGCTCTTTAACCTACCTAGGAGGGAGGGCGGAGAGAAGACAAGGAAGGTGAATGAGCTGTTCCAATGTGAAATGCCGGAAACACAGAAACACAGACGACACAAAACAAGAGGTGGCAATGTATTAATTAATTGCATTTAATAAATTAGCTCATTATCACACATGACTGTACAAATGCATTGTCCAACAGGTGTTGAAATAATGGGATTAAAAGGGGAGATCCCATCCGAAAGACAAAAACAATGGCAAACACAAAAAGCACTTTTGGAATCTGATTTTAGTAAACACATAAGGAAAGGGTGCACCGGTCCTGGAAATACTGCAATACCAGGTCAATGCGTGGAGTGGACAGAGCAAGCTCTATTTCCATCTCCCTGTTCTAAAAATCCATTTAATATATGGTCCCCAGATAGGGGACGTATCAGATATTAAACTGATAAGAACAGATACTACACTTGATCTTAGCCAAAAGGCCGAGAAGCGATAACCCGAACGTGCCGCGCGTTTTGCTTCTTTTGCTTGCACCACAATGCAGTGCTGAAAGAGGAGGAATCGACATAAAAACGCCTTCCTGGCAACGCCCAAATGCCCTCCTGCCGTGCAAACACTGGCAGCAGCAGCAGCAGCAGCAGCAGTAAGGGCATGCCCACTGCCACCCCTTCTCCTTTCACACCTTGTATCAGCTTTAATCCAGTCCAGTGCTGCCTGCTGAGCAGCACTGACCAACACTGCCTGGGCCCAGGCTTTTATCTCTGAGGCCCCATTATGATGTCAGAAAGCTGGCTCTGGCTCCTGAGGTCTCCACTATGACACGTGCAAAGTTCCGTCTGAACTTTATATAAGACGGTGCGGCTCAGTCAGTCACTCAGTGTTGCCTGAGAGGGCAACACTGCAACAGCCGGCCCCCAGGCTGTCTTTTTTTTGCACAGCTAGTTGCCTCCAGGAGGCCACAAGAGGGAGACAAGGTACTGCAAAATGGAAAATAGGCATCCACCAACTTTACAGACAACTTGTTCTCCTTGCTCCTACAACCTCCATCCTTGCACAGTTTGTTATTCTTCCAGGTAACATAGTAACAAATCCAAATTGCTGCTCTCTTTGTAGGCAAGCAAGGGTTTGTTGCAACTGCAATTCTTACTTCTTCTTGAAATGTAGGGACCACAGTACATTCCATCACATCCATCTAGTGTACACAGGTAGGTCCATTGTGACGGGCGGGCGGGAGGGCTGGCTGCTTTAATGGCTGTTTGCTGTTCCCCTACTCCACTCCACTATTTGACTATGGTGCTGCATCAATCAGTGGCTGGCTCAGGTGCAGCTCTTTAACCTACCTAGGAGGGAGGGCGGAGAGAAGCCAAGGAAGGTGAATGAGCTGTTCCAATGTGAAATGCCGGAAACACAGACGACACAAAACAAGAGGTGGCAATGTATTAATTAATTGCATTTAATAAATTAGCTCATTATCACACATGACTGTACAAATGCATTGTCCAACAGGTGTTGAAATAATGGGATTAAAAGGGGAGATCCCATCCGAAAGACAAAAACAATGGCAAACACAAAAAGCACTTTTGGAATCTGATTTTAGTAAACACATAAGGAAAGGGTGCACCGGTCCTGGAAATACTGCAATACCAGGTCAATGCGTGGAGTGGACAGAGCAAGCTCTATTTCCATCTCCCTGTTCTAAAAATCCATTTAATATATGGTCCCCAGATAGGGGACGTATCAGATATTAAACTGATAAGAACAGATACTACACTTGATCTTAGCCAAAAGTCCGAGAAGCGATAACCCGAACGTGCCGCGCGTTTTGCTTCTTTTGCTTGCACCACAATGCAGTGCTGAAAGAGGAGGAATCGACATAAAAACGCCTTCCTGGCAACGCCCAAATGCCCTCCTGCCGTGCAAACACTGGCAGCAGCAGCAGCAGCAGCAGCAGTAAGTGCATGCCCACTGCCACCCCTTCTCCTTTCACACCTTGTATCAGCTTTAATCCAGTCCAGTGCTGCCTGCTGAGCAGCACTGACCAACACTGCCTGGGCCCAGGCTTTTATCTCTGAGGCCCCATTATGATGTCAGAAAGCTGGCTCTGGCTCCTGAGGTCTCCACTATGACACGTGCAAAGTTCCGTCTGAACTTTATATAAGACGGTGCGGCTCAGTCAGTCACTCAGTGTTGCCTGAGAGGGCAACACTGCAACAGCCGGCCCCCAGGCTGTCTTTTTTTTGCACAGCTAGTTGCCTCCAGGAGGCCACAAGAGGGAGACAAGGGACTGCAAAATGGAAAATAGGCATCCACCAACTTTACAGACAACTTGTTCTCCTTGCTCCTACAACCTCCATCCTTGCACAGTTTGTTATTCTTCCAGGTAACATAGTAACAAATCCAAATTGCTGCTCTCTTTGTAGGCAAGCAAGGGTTTGTTGCAACTGCAATTCTTACTTCTTCTTGAAATGTAGGGACCACAGTACATTCCATCACATCCATCTAGTGTACACAGGTAGGTCCATTGTGACGGGCGGGCGGGCGGGCGGGCTGGCTGCTTTAATGGCTGTTTGCTGTTCCCCTACTCCACTCCACTATTTGACTATGGTGCTGCATCAATCAGTGGCTGGCTCAGGTGCAGCTCTTTAACCTACCTAGGAGGGAGGGCGGAGAGAAGACAAGGAAGGTGAATGAGCTGTTCCAATGTGAAATGCCGGAAACACAGAAACACAGACGACACAAAACAAGAGGTGGCAATGTATTAATTAATTGCATTTAATAAATTAGCTCATTATCACACATGACTGTACAAATGCATTGTCCAACAGGTGTTGAAATAATGGGATTAAAAGGGGAGATCCCATCCGAAAGACAAAAACAATGGCAAACACAAAAAGCACTTTTGGAATCTGATTTTAGTAAACACATAAGGAAAGGGTGCACCGGTCCTGGAAATACTGCAATACCAGGTCAATGCGTGGAGTGGACAGAGCAAGCTCTATTTCCATCTCCCTGTTCTAAAAATCCATTTAATATATGGTCCCCAGATAGGGGACGTATCAGATATTAAACTGATAAGAACAGATACTACACTTGATCTTAGCCAAAAGGCCGAGAAGCGATAACCCGAACGTGCCGCGCGTTTTGCTTCTTTTGCTTGCACCACAATGCAGTGCTGAAAGAGGAGGAATCGACATAAAAACGCCTTCCTGGCAACGCCCAAATGCCCTCCTGCCGTGCAAACACTGGCAGCAGCAGCAGCAGCAGTAAGTGCATGCCCACTGCCACCCCTTCTCCTTTCACACCTTGTATCAGCTTTAATCCAGTCCAGTGCTGCCTGCTGAGCAGCACTGACCAACACTGCCTGGGCCCAGGCTTTTATCTCTGAGGCCCCATTATGATGTCAGAAAGCTGGCTCTGGCTCCTGAGGTCTCCACTATGACACGTGCAAAGTTCCGTCTGAACTTTATATAAGACGGTGCGGCTCAGTCAGTCACTCAGTGTTGCCTGAGAGGGCAACACTGCAACAGCCGGCCCCCAGGCTGTCTTTTTTTTGCACAGCTAGTTGCCTCCAGGAGGCCACAAGAGGGAGACAAGGGACTGCAAAATGGAAAATAGGCATCCACCAACTTTACAGACAACTTGTTCTCCTTGCTCCTACAACCTCCATCCTTGCACAGTTTGTTATTCTTCCAGGTAACATAGTAACAAATCCAAATTGCTGCTCTCTTTGTAGGCAAGCAAGGGTTTGTTGCAACTGCAATTCTTACTTCTTCTTGAAATGTAGGGACCACAGTACATTCCATCACATCCATCTAGTGTACACAGGTAGGTCCATTGTGACGGGCGGGCGGGCGGGCTGGCTGCTTTAATGGCTGTTTGCTGTTCCCCTACTCCAATCCACTATTTGACTATGGTGCTGCATCAATCAGTGGCTGGCTCAGGTGCAGCTCTTTAACCTACCTAGGAGGGAGGGCGGAGAGAAGACAAGGAAGGTGAATGAGCTGTTCCAATGTGAAATGCCGGAAACACAGAAACACAGACGACACAAAACAAGAGGTGGCAATGTATTAATTAATTGCATTTAATAAATTAGCTCATTATCACACATGACTGTACAAATGCATTGTCCAACAGGTGTTGAAATAATGGGATTAAAAGGGGAGATCCCATCCGAAAGACAAAAACAATGGCAAACACAAAAAGCACTTTTGGAATCTGATTTTAGTAAACACATAAGGAAAGGGTGCACCGGTCCTGGAAATACTGCTATACCAGGTCAATGCGTGGAGTGGACAGAGCAAGCTCTATTTCCATCTCCCTGTTCTAAAAATCCATTTAATATATGGTCCCCAGATAGGGGACGTATCAGATATTAAACTGATAAGAACAGATACTACACTTGATCTTAGCCAAAAGGCCGAGAAGCGATAACCCGAACGTGCCGCGCGTTTTGCTTCTTTTGCTTGCACCACAATGCAGTGCTGAAAGAGGAGGAATCGACATAAAAACGCCTTCCTGGCAACGCCCAAATGCCCTCCTGCCGTGCAAACACTGGCAGCAGCAGCAGCAGCAGCAGCAGTAAGTGCATGCCCACTGCCACCCCTTCTCCTTTCACACCTTGTATCAGCTTTAATCCAGTCCAGTGCTGCCTGCTGAGCAGCACTGACCAACACTGCCTGGGCCCAGGCTTTTATCTCTGAGGCCCCATTATGATGTCAGAAAGCTGGCTCTGGCTCCTGAGGTCTCCACTATGACACGTGCAAAGTTCCGTCTGAACTTTATATAAGACGGTGCGGCTCAGTCAGTCACTCAGTGTTGCCTGAGAGGGCAACACTGCAACAGCCGGCCCCCAGGCTGTCTTTTTTTTGCACAGCTAGTTGCCTCCAGGAGGCCACAAGAGGGAGACAAGGGACTGCAAAATGGAAAATAGGCATCCACCAACTTTACAGACAACTTGTTCTCCTTGCTCCTACAACCTCCATCCTTGCACAGTTTGTTATTCTTCCAGGTAACATAGTAACAAATCCAAATTGCTGCTCTCTTTGTAGGCAAGCAAGGGTTTGTTGCAACTGCAATTCTTACTTCTTCTTGAAATGTAGGGACCACAGTACATTCCATCACATCCATCTAGTGTACACAGGTAGGTCCATTGTGACGGGCGGGCGGGCGGGCGGGCTGGCTGCTTTAATGGCTGTTTGCTGTTCCCCTACTCCACTCCACTATTTGACTATGGTGCTGCATCAATCAGTGGCTGGCTCAGGTGCAGCTCTTTAACCTACCTAGGAGGGAGGGCGGAGAGAAGACAAGGAAGGTGAATGAGCTGTTCCAATGTGAAATGCCGGAAACACAGAAACACAGACGACACAAAACAAGAGGTGGCAATGTATTAATTAATTGCATTTAATAAATTAGCTCATTATCACACATGACTGTACAAATGCATTGTCCAACAGGTGTTGAAATAATGGGATTAAAAGGGGAGATCCCATCCGAAAGACAAAAACAATGGCAAACACAAAAAGCACTTTTGGAATCTGATTTTAGTAAACACATAAGGAAAGGGTGCACAGGTCCTGGAAATACTGCAATATCAGGTCAATGCGTGGAGTGGACAGAGCAAGCTCTATTTCCATCTCCCTGTTCTAAAAATCCATTTAATATATGGTCCCCAGATAGGGGACGTATCAGATATTAAACTGATAAGAACAGATACTACACTTGATCTTAGCCAAAAGGCCGAGAAGCGATAACCCGAACGTGCCGCGCGTTTTGCTTCTTTTGCTTGCACCACAATGCAGTGCTGAAAGAGGAGGAATCGACATAAAAATGCCTTCCTGGCAACGCCCAAATGCCCTCCTGCCGTGCAAACACTGGCAGCAGCAGCAGCAGCAGCAGCAGCAGCAGTAAGTGCATGCCCACTGCCACCCCTTCTCCTTTCACACCTTGTATCAGCTTTAATCCAGTCCAGCGCTGCCTGCTGAGCAGCACTGACCAACACTGCCTGGGCCCAGGCTTTTATCTCTGAGGCCCCATTATGATGTCAGAAAGCTGGCTCTGGCTCCTGAGGTCTCCACTATGACACGTGCAAAGTTCCGTCTGAACTTTATATAAGACGGTGCGGCTCAGTCAGTCACTCAGTGTTGCCTGAGAGGGCAACACTGCAACAGCCGGCCCCCAGGCTGTCTTTTTTTTGCACAGCTAGTTGCCTCCAGGAGGCCACAAGAGGGAGACAAGGGACTGCAAAATGGAAAATAGGCATCCACCAACTTTACAGACAACTTGTTCTCCTTGCTCCTACAACCTCCATCCTTGCACAGTTTGTTATTCTTCCAGGTAACATAGTAACAAATCCAAATTGCTGCTCTCTTTGTAGGCAAGCAAGGGTTTGTTGCAACTGCAATTCTTACTTCTTCTTGAAATGTAGGGACCACAGTACATTCCATCACATCCATCTAGTGTACACAGGTAGGTACATTGTGACGGGCGGGCGGGCGGGCGGGCTGGCTGCTTTAATGGCTGTTTGCTGTTCCCCTACTCCACTCCACTATTTGACTATGGTGCTGCATCAATCAGTGGCTGGCTCAGGTGCAGCTCTTTAACCTACCTAGGAGGGAGGGCGGAGAGAAGACAAGGAAGGTGAATGAGCTGTTCCAATGTGAAATGCCGGAAACACAGAAACACAGACGACACAAAACAAGAGGTGGCAATGTATTAATTAATTGCATTTAGTAAATTAGCTCATTATCACACATGACTGTACAAATGCATTGTCCAACAGGTGTTGAAATAATGGGATTAAAAGGGGAGATCCCATCCGAAAGACAAAAACAATGGCAAACACAAAAAGCACTTTTGGAATCTGATTTTAGTAAACACATAAGGAAAGGGTGCACCGGTCCTGGAAATACTGCAATACCAGGTCAATGCGTGGAGTGGACAGAGCAAGCTCTATTTCCATCTCCCTGTTCTAAAAATCCATTTAATATATGGTCCCCAGATAGGGGACGTATCAGATATTAAACTGATAAGAACAGATACTACACTTGATCTTAGCCAAAAGGCCGAGAAGCGATAACCCGAACGTGCCGCGCGTTTTGCTTCTTTTGCTTGCACCACAATGCAGTGCTGAAAGAGGAGGAATCGACATAAAAATGCCTTCCTGGCAACGCCCAAATGCCCTCCTGCCGTGCAAACACTGGCAGCAGCAGCAGCAGCAGCAGCAGCAGCAGCAGCAGTAAGTGCATGCCCACTGCCACCCCTTCTCCTTTCACACCTTGTATCAGCTTTAATCCAGTCCAGTGCTGCCTGCTGAGCAGCACTGACCAACACTGCCTGGGCCCAGGCTTTTATCTCTGAGGCCCCATTATGATGTCAGAAAGCTGGCTCTGGCTCCTGAGGTCTCCACTATGACACGTGCAAAGTTCCGTCTGAACTTTATATAAGACGGTGCGGCTCAGTCAGTCACTCAGTGTTGCCTGAGAGGGCAACACTGCAACAGCCGGCCCCCAGGCTGTCTTTTTTTTGCACAGCTAGTTGCCTCCAGGAGGCCACAAGAGGGAGACAAGGGACTGCAAAATGGAAAACAGGCATCCACCAACTTTACAGACAACTTGTTCTCCTTGCTCCTACAACCTCCATCCTTGCACAGTTTGTTATTCTTCCAGGTAACATAGTAACAAATCCAAATTGCTGCTCTCTTTGTAGGCAAGCAAGGGTTTGTTGCAACTGCAATTCTTACTTCTTCTTGAAATGTAGGGACCACAGTACATTCCATCACATCCATCTAGTGTACACAGGTAGGTACATTGTGACGGGCGGGCGGGCGGGCTGGCTGCTTTAATGGCTGTTTGCTGTTCCCCTACTCCACTCCACTATTTGACTATGGTGCTGCATCAATCAGTGGCTGGCTCAGGTGCAGCTCTTTAACCTACCTAGGAGGGAGGGCGGAGAGAAGACAAGGAAGGTGAATGAGCTGTTCCAATGTGAAATGCCGGAAACACAGAAACACAGACGACACAAAACAAGAGGTGGCAATGTATTAATTAATTGCATTTAATAAATTAGCTCATTATCACACATGACTGTACAAATGCATTGTCCAACAGGTGTTGAAATAATGGGATTAAAAGGGGAGATCCCATCCGAAAGACAAAAACAATGGCAAACACAAAAAGCACTTTTGGAATCTGATTTTAGTAAACACATAAGGAAAGGGTGCACCGGTCCTGGAAATACTGCAATACCAGGTCAATGCGTGGAGTGGACAGAGCAAGCTCTATTTCCATCTCCCTGTTCTAAAAATCCATTTAATATATGGTCCCCAGATAGGGGACGTATCAGATATTAAACTGATAAGAACAGATACTACACTTGATCTTAGCCAAAAGGCCGAGAAGCGATAACCCGAACGTGCCGCGCGTTTTGCTTCTTTTGCTTGCACCACAATGCAGTGCTGAAAGAGGAGGAATCGACATAAAAACGCCTTCCTGGCAACGCCCAAATGCCCTCCTGCCGTGCAAACACTGGCAGCAGCAGCAGCAGCAGCAGTAAGTGCATGCCCACTGCCACCCCTTCTCCTTTCACACCTTGTATCAGCTTTAATCCAGTCCAGTGCTGCCTGCTGAGCAGCACTGACCAACACTGCCTGGGCCCAGGCTTTTATCTCTGAGGCCCCATTATGATGTCAGAAAGCTGGCTCTGGCTCCTGAGGTCTCCACTATGACACGTGCAAAGTTCCGTCTGAACTTTATATAAGACGGTGCGGCTCAGTCAGTCACTCAGTGTTGCCTGAGAGGGCAACACTGCAACAGCCGGCCCCCAGGCTGTCTTTTTTTTGCACAGCTTGTTGCCTCCAGGAGGCCACAAGAGGGAGACAAGGGACTGCAAAATGGAAAATAGGCATCCACCAACTTTACAGACAACTTGTTCTCCTTGCTCCTACAACCTCCATCCTTGCACAGTTTGTTATTCTTCCAGGTAACATAGTAACAAATCCAAATTGCTGCTCTCTTTGTAGGCAAGCAAGGATTTGTTGCAACTGCAATTCTTACTTCTTCTTGAAATGTAGGGACCACAGTACATTCCATCACATCCATCTAGTGTACACAGGTAGGTCCATTGTGACGGGCGGGCGGGCGGCTTTAATGGCTGTTTGCTGTTCCCCTACTCCACTCCACTATTTGACTATGGTGCTGCATCAATCAGTGGCTGGCTCAGGTGCAGCTCTTTAACCTACCTAGGAGGGAGGGCGGAGAGAAGACAAGGAAGGTGAATGAGCTGTTCCAATGTGAAATGCCGGAAACACAGAAACACAGACGACACAAAACAAGAGGTGGCAATGTATTAATTAATTGCATTTAATAAATTAGCTCATTATCACACATGACTGTACAAATGCATTGTCCAACAGGTGTTGAAATAATGGGATTAAAAGGGGAGATCCCATCCGAAAGACAAAAACAATGGCAAACACAAAAAGCACTTTTGGAATCTGATTTTAGTAAACACATAAGGAAAGGGTGCACCGGTCCTGGAAATACTGCAATACCAGGTCAATGCGTGGAGTGGACAGAGCAAGCTCTATTTCCATCTCCCTGTTCTAAAAATCCATTTAATATATGGTCCCCAGATAGGGGACGTATCAGATATTAAACTGATAAGAACAGATACTACACTTGATCTTAGCCAAAAGGCCGAGAAGCGATAACCCGAACGTGCCGCGCGTTTTGCTTCTTTTGCTTGCACCACAATGCAGTGCTGAAAGAGGAGGAATCAACATAAAAACGCCTTCCTGGCAACGCCCAAATGCCCTCCTGCCGTGCAAACACTGGCAGCAGCAGCAGCAGCAGCAGCAGTAAGTGCATGCCCACTGCCACCCCTTCTCCTTTCACACCTTGTATCAGCTTTAATCCAGTCCAGTGCTGCCTGCTGAGCAGCACTGACCAACACTGCCTGGGCCCAGGCTTTTCTCTCTGAGGCCCCATTATGATGTCAGAAAGCAGGCTCTGGCTCCTGAGGTCTCCACTATGACACGTGCAAAGTTCCGTCTGAACTTTATATAAGATGGTGCGGCTCAGTCAGTCACTCAGTGTTGCCTGAGAGGGCAACACTGCAACAGCCGGCCCCCAGGCTGTCTTTTTTTTGCACAGCTAGTTGCCTCCAGGAGGCCACAAGAGGGAGACAAGGGACTGCAAAATGGAAAATAGGCATCCACCAACTTTACAGACAACTTGTTCTCCTTGCTCCTACAACCTCCATCCTTGCACAGTTTGTTATTCTTCCAGGTAACATAGTAACAAATCCAAATTGCTGCTCTCTTTGTAGGCAAGCAAGGGTTTGTTGCAACTGCAATTCTTACTTCTTCTTGAAATGTAGGGACCACAGTACATTCCATCACATCCATCTAGTGTACACAGGTAGGTCCATTGTGACGGGCGGGCGGGCGGGCGGGCGGGCTGGCTGCTTTAATGGCTGTTTGCTGTTCCCCTACTCCACTCCACTATTTGACTATGGTGCTGCATCAATCAGTGGCTGGCTCAGGTGCAGCTCTTTAACCTACCTAGGAGGGAGGGCGGAGAGAAGACAAGGAAGGTGAATGAGCTGTTCCAATGTGAAATGCCGGAAACACAGAAACACAGACGACACAAAACAAGAGGTGGCAATGTATTAATTAATTGCATTTAATAAATTAGCTCATTATCACACATGACTGTACAAATGCATTGTCCAACAGGTGTTGAAATAATGGGATTAAAAGGGGAGATCCCATCCGAAAGACAAAAACAATGGCAAACACAAAAAGCACTTTTGGAATCTGATTTTAGTAAACACATAAGGAAAGGGTGCACCGGTCCTGGAAATACTGCAATACCAGGTCAATGCGTGGAGTGGACAGAGCAAGCTCTATTTCCATCTCCCTGTTCTAAAAATCCATTTAATATATGGTCCCCAGATAGGGGACGTATCAGATATTAAACTGATAAGAACAGATACTACACTTGATCTTAGCCAAAAGGCCGAGAAGCGATAACCCGAACGTGCCGCGCGTTTTGCTTCTTTTGCTTGCACCACAATGCAGTGCTGAAAGAGGAGGAATCGACATAAAAACGCCTTCCTGGCAACGCCCAAATGCCCTCCTGCCGTGCAAACACTGGCAGCAGCAGCAGCAGCAGCAGCAGCAGCAGCAGCAGTAAGTGCATGCCCACTGCCACCCCTTCTCCTTTCACACCTTGTATCAGCTTTAATCCAGTCCAGTGCTGCCTGCTGAGCAGCACTGACCAACACTGCCTGGGCCCAGGCTTTTATCTCTGAGGCCCCATTATGATGTCAGAAAGCTGGCTCTGGCTCCTGAGGTCTCCACTATGACACGTGCATAGTTCCGTCTGAACTTTATATAAGACGGTGCTGCTCAGTCAGTCACTCAGTGTTGCCTGAGAGGGCAACACTGCAACAGCCGGCCCCCAGGCTGTCTTTTTTTTGCACAGCTAGTTGCCTCCAAGAGGCCACAAGAGGGAGACAAGGGACTGCAAAATGGAAAATAGGCATCCACCAACTTTACAGACAACTTGTTCTCCTTGCTCCTACAACCTCCATCCTTGCACAGTTTGTTATTCTTCCAGGTAACATAGTAACAAATCCAAATTGCTGCTCTCTTTGTAGGCAAGCAAGGGTTTGTTGCAACTGCAATTCTTACTTCTTCTTGAAATGTAGGGACCACAGTACATTCCATCACATCCATCTAGTGTACACAGGTAGGTCCATTGTGACGGGCGGGCGGGCGGCTTTAATGGCTGTTTGCTGTTCCCCTACTCCACTCCACTATTTGACTATGGTGCTGCATCAATCAGTGGCTGGCTCAGGTGCAGCTCTTTAACCTACCTAGGAGGGAGGGCGGAGAGAAGACAAGGAAGGTGAATGAGCTGTTCCAATGTGAAATGCCGGAAACACAGAAACACAGACGACACAAAACAAGAGGTGGCAATGTATTAATTAATTGCATTTAATAAATTAGCTCATTATCACACATGACTGTACAAATGCATTGTCCAACAGGTGTTGAAATAATGGGATTAAAAGGGGAGATCCCATCCGAAAGACAAAAACAATGGCAAACACAAAAAGCACTTTTGGAATCTGATTTTAGTAAACACATAAGGAAAGGGTGCACCGGTCCTGGAAATACTGCAATACCAGGTCAATGCGTGGAGTGGACAGAGCAAGCTCTATTTCCATCTCCCTGTTCTAAAAATCCATTTAATATATGGTCCCCAGATAGGGGACGTATCAGATATTAAACTGATAAGAACAGATACTACACTTGATCTTAGCCAAAAGGCCGAGAAGCGATAACCCGAACGTGCCGCGCGTTTTGCTTCTTTTGCTTGCACCACAATGCAGTGCTGAAAGAGGAGGAATCGACATAAAAACGCCTTCCTGGCAACGCCCAAATGCCCTCCTGCCGTGCAAACACTGGCAGCAGCAGCAGCAGCAGCAGCAGTAAGTGCATGCCCACTGCCACCCCTTCTCCTTTCACACCTTGTATCAGCTTTAATCCAGTCCAGTGCTGCCTGCTGAGCAGCACTGACCAACACTGCCTGGGCCCAGGCTTTTATCTCTGAGGCCCCATTATGATGTCAGAAAGCTGGCTCTGGCTCCTGAGGTCTCCACTATGACACGTGCAAAGTTCCGTCTGAACTTTATATAAGACGGTGCGGCTCAGTCAGTCACTCAGTGTTGCCTGAGAGGGCAACACTGCAACAGCCGGCCCCCAGGCTGTCTTTTTTTTGCACAGCTAGTTGCCTCCAGGAGGCCACAAGAGGGAGACAAGGGACTGCAAAATGGAAAATAGGCATCCACCAACTTTACAGACAACTTGTTCTCCTTGCTCCTACAACCTCCATCCTTGCACAGTTTGTTATTCTTCCAGGTAACATAGTAACAAATCCAAATTGCTGCTCTCTTTGTAGGCAAGCAAGGGTTTGTTGCAACTGCAATTCTTACTTCTTCTTGAAATGTAGGGACCACAGTACATTCCATCACATCCATCTAGTGTACACAGGTAGGTCCATTGTGACGGGCGGGCGGGCGGGCTGGCTGCTTTAATGGCTGTTTGCTGTTCCCCTACTCCACTCCACTATTTGACTATGGTGCTGCATCAATCAGTGGCTGGCTCAGGTGCAGCTCTTTAACCTACCTAGGAGGGAGGGCGGAGAGAAGACAAGGAAGGTGAATGAGCTGTTCCAATGTGAAATGCCGGAAACACAGAAACACAGACGACACAAAACAAGAGGTGGCAATGTATTAATTAATTGCATTTAATAAATTAGCTCATTATCACACATGACTGTACAAATGCATTGTCCAACAGGTGTTGAAATAATGGGATTAAAAGGGGAGATCCCATCCGAAAGACAAAAACAATGGCAAACACAAAAAGCACTTTTGGAATCTGATTTTAGTAAACACATAAGGAAAGGGTGCACCGGTCCTGGAAATACTGCAATACCAGGTCAATGCGTGGAGTGGACAGAGCAAGCTCTATTTCCATCTCCCTGTTCTAAAAATCCATTTAATATATGGTCCCCAGATAGGGGACGTATCAGATATTAAACTGATAAGAACAGATACTACACTTGATCTTAGCCAAAAGGCCGAGAAGCGATAACCCGAACGTGCCGCGCGTTTTGCTTCTTTTGCTTGCACCACAATGCAGTGCTGAAAGAGGAGGAATCGACATAAAAACGCCTTCCTGGCAACGCCCAAATGCCCTCCTGCCGTGCAAACACTGGCAGCAGCAGCAGCAGCAGCAGTAAGTGCATGCCCACTGCCACCCCTTCTCCTTTCACACCTTGTATCAGCTTTAATCCAGTCCAGTGCTGCCTGCTGAGCAGCACTGACCAACACTGCCTGGGCCCAGGCTTTTATCTCTGAGGCCCCATTATGATGTCAGAAAGCTGGCTCTGGCTCCTGAGGTCTCCACTATGACACGTGCAAAGTTCCGTCTGAACTTTATATAAGACGGTGCAGCTCAGTCAGTCACTCAGTGTTGCCTGAGAGGGCAACACTGCAACAGCCGGCCCCCAGGCTGTCTTTTTTTTGCACAGCTAGTTGCCTCCAGGAGGCCACAAGAGGGAGACAAGGGACTGCAAAATGGAAAATAGGCATCCACCAACTTTACAGACAACTTGTTCTCCTTGCTCCTACAACCTCCATCCTTGCACAGTTTGTTATTCTTCCAGGTAACATAGTAACAAATCCAAATTGCTGCTCTCTTTGTAGGCAAGCAAGGGTTTGTTGCAACTGCAATTCTTACTTCTTCTTGAAATGTAGGGACCACAGTACATTCCATCACATCCATCTAGTGTACACAGGTAGGTCCATTGTGACGGGCGGGCGGGCGGGCTGGCTGCTTTAATGGCTGTTTGCTGTTCCCCTACTCCACTCCACTATTTGACTATGGTGCTGCATCAATCAGTGGCTGGCTCAGGTGCAGCTCTTTAACCTACCTAGGAGGGAGGGCGGAGAGAAGACAAGGAAGGTGAATGAGCTGTTCCAATGTGAAATGCCGGAAACACAGAAACACAGACGACACAAAACAAGAGGTGGCAATGTATTAATTAATTGCATTTAATAAATTAGCTCATTATCACACATGACTGTACAAATGCATTGTCCAACAGGTGTTGAAATAATGGGATTAAAAGGGGAGATCCCATCCGAAAGACAAAAACAATGGCAAACACAAAAAGCACTTTTGGAATCTGATTTTAGTAAACACATAAGGAAAGGGTGCACCGGTCCTGGAAATACTGCAATACCAGGTCAATGCGTGGAGTGGACAGAGCAAGCTCTATTTCCATCTCCCTGTTCTAAAAATCCATTTAATATATGGTCCCCAGATAGGGGACGTATCAGATATTAAACTGATAAGAACAGATACTACACTTGATCTTAGCCAAAAGGCCGAGAAGCGATAACCCGAACGTGCCGCGCGTTTTGCTTCTTTTGCTTGCACCACAATGCAGTGCTGAAAGAGGAGGAATCGACATAAAAACGCCTTCCTGGCAACGCCCAAATGCCCTCCTGCCGTGCAAACACTGGCAGCAGCAGCAGCAGCAGCAGCAGTAAGTGCATGCCCACTGCCACCCCTTCTCCTTTCACACCTTGTATCAGCTTTAATCCAGTCCAGTGCTGCCTGCTGAGCAGCACTGACCAACACTGCCTGGGCCCAGGCTTTTATCTCTGAGGCCCCATTATGATGTCAGAAAGCTGGCTCTGGCTCCTGAGGTCTCCACTATGACACGTGCAAAGTTCCGTCTGAACTTTATATAAGACGGTGCGGCTCAGTCAGTCACTCAGTGTTGCCTGAGAGGGCAACACTGCAACAGCCGGCCCCCAGGCTGTCTTTTTTTTGCACAGCTAGTTGCCTCCAGGAGGCCACAAGAGGGAGACAAGGGACTGCAAAATGGAAAATAGGCATCCACCAACTTTACAGACAACTTGTTCTCCTTGCTCCTACAACCTCCATCCTTGCACAGTTTGTTATTCTTCCAGGTAACATAGTAACAAATCCAAATTGCTGCTCTCTTTGTAGGCAAGCAAGGGTTTGTTGCAACTGCAATTCTTACTTCTTCTTGAAATGTAGGGACCACAGTACATTCCATCACATCCATCTAGTGTACACAGGTAGGTCCATTGTGACGGGCGGGCGGGCGGGCGGGCTGGCTGCTTTAATGGCTGTTTGCTGTTCCCCTACTCCACTCCACTATTTGACTATGGTGCTGCATCAATCAGTGGCTGGCTCAGGTGCAGCTCTTTAACCTACCTAGGAGGGAGGGCGGAGAGAAGACAAGGAAGGTGAATGAGCTGTTCCAATG
Organism: Rhinoderma darwinii; assembly: GCF_050947455.1. NCBI lineage: Eukaryota > Metazoa > Chordata > Amphibia > Anura > Rhinodermatidae > Rhinoderma > Rhinoderma darwinii. The sequence continues at coordinate 111,216 of NW_027464045.1, read as the reverse complement.
TGAAATGCCGGAAACACAGAAACACAGACGACACAAAACAAGAGGTGGCAATGTATTAATTAATTGCATTTAATAAATTAGCTCATTATCACACATGACTGTACAAATGCATTGTCCAACAGGTGTTGAAATAATGGGATTAAAAGGGGAGATCCCATCCGAAAGACAAAAACAATGGCAAACACAAAAAGCACTTTTGGAATCTGATTTTAGTAAACACATAAGGAAAGGGTGCACCGGTCCTGGAAATACTGCAATACCAGGTCAATGCGTGGAGTGGACAGAGCAAGCTCTATTTCCATCTCCCTGTTCTAAAAATCCATTTAATATATGGTCCCCAGATAGGGGACGTATCAGATATTAAACTGATAAGAACAGATACTACACTTGATCTTAGCCAAAAGGCCGAGAAGCGATAACCCGAACGGGCCGCGCGTTTTGCTTCTTTTGCTTGCACCACAATGCAGTGCTGAAAGAGGAGGAATCGACATAAAAACGCCTTCCTGGCAACGCCCAAATGCCCTCCTGCCGTGCAAACACTGGCAGCAGCAGCAGCAGCAGCAGTAAGTGCATGCCCACTGCCACCCCTTCTCCTTTCACACCTTGTATCAGCTTTAATCCAGTCCAGTGCTGCCTGCTGAGCAGCACTGACCAACACTGCCTGGGCCCAGGCTTTTATCTCTGAGGCCCCATTATGATGTCAGAAAGCTGGCTCTGGCTCCTGAGGTCTCCACTATGACACGTGCAAAGTTCCGTCTGAACTTTATATAAGACGGTGCAGCTCAGTCAGTCACTCAGTGTTGCCTGAGAGGGCAACACTGCAACAGCCGGCCCCCAGGCTGTCTTTTTTTTGCACAGCTAGTTGCCTCCAGGAGGCCACAAGAGGGAGACAAGGGACTGCAAAATGGAAAATAGGCATCCACCAACTTTACAGACAACTTGTTCTCCTTGCTCCTACAACCTCCATCCTTGCACAGTTTGTTATTCTTCCAGGTAACATAGTAACAAATCCAAATTGCTGCTCTCTTTGTAGGCAAGCAAGGGTTTGTTGCAACTGCAATTCTTACTTCTTCTTGAAATGTAGGGACCACAGTACATTCCATCACATCCATCTAGTGTACACAGGTAGGTCCATTGTGACGGGCGGGCGGGCGGGCTGGCTGCTTTAATGGCTGTTTGCTGTTCCCCTACTCCACTCCACTATTTGACTATGGTGCTGCATCAATCAGTGGCTGGCTCAGGTGCAGCTCTTTAACCTACCTAGGAGGGAGGGCGGAGAGAAGACAAGGAAGGTGAATGAGCTGTTCCAATGTGAAATGCCGGAAACACAGAAACACAGACGACACAAAACAAGAGGTGGCAATGTATTAATTAATTGCATTTAATAAATTAGCTCATTATCACACATGACTGTACAAATGCATTGTCCAACAGGTGTTGAAATAATGGGATTAAAAGGGGAGATCCCATCCGAAAGACAAAAACAATGGCAAACACAAAAAGCACTTTTGGAATCTGATTTTAGTAAACACATAAGGAAAGGGTGCACCGGTCCTGGAAATACTGCAATACCAGGTCAATGCGTGGAGTGGACAGAGCAAGCTCTATTTCCATCTCCCTGTTCTAAAAATCCATTTAATATATGGTCCCCAGATAGGGGACGTATCAGATATTAAACTGATAAGAACAGATACTACACTTGATCTTAGCCAAAAGGCCGAGAAGCGATAACCCGAACGGGCCGCGCGTTTTGCTTCTTTTGCTTGCACCACAATGCAGTGCTGAAAGAGGAGGAATCGACATAAAAACGCCTTCCTGGCAACGCCCAAATGCCCTCCTGCCGTGCAAACACTGGCAGCAGCAGCAGCAGTAAGTGCATGCCCACTGCCACCCCTTCTCCTTTCACACCTTGTATCAGCTTTAATCCAGTCCAGTGCTGCCTGCTGAGCAGCACTGACCAACACTGCCTGGGCCCAGGCTTTTATCTCTGAGGCCCCATTATGATGTCAGAAAGCTGGCTCTGGCTCCTGAGGTCTCCACTATGACACGTGCAAAGTTCCGTGTGAACTTTATATAAGACGGTGCGGCTCAGTCAGTCACTCAGTGTTGCCTGAGAGGGCAACACTGCAACAGCCGGCCCCCAGGCTGTCTTTTTTTTGCACAGCTAGTTGCCTCCAGGAGGCCACAAGAGGGAGACAAGGGACTGCAAAATGGAAAATAGGCATCCACCAACTTTACAGACAACTTGTTCTCCTTGCTCCTACAACCTCCATCCTTGCACAGTTTGTTATTCTTCCAGGTAACATAGTAACAAATCCAAATTGCTGCTCTCTTTGTAGGCAAGCAAGGGTTTGTTGCAACTGCAATTCTTACTTCTTCTTGAAATGTAGGGACCACAGTACATTCCATCACATCCATCTAGTGTACACAGGTAGGTCCATTGTGACGGGCGGGCGGGCGGGCGGGCGGGCTGGCTGCTTTAATGGCTGTTTGCTGTTCCCCTACTCCACTCCACTATTTGACTATGGTGCTGCATCAATCAGTGGCTGGCTCAGGTGCAGCTCTTTAACCTACCTAGGAGGGAGGGCGGAGAGAAGACAAGGAAGGTGAATGAGCTGTTCCAATGTGAAATGCCGGAAACACAGAAACACAGACGACACAAAACAAGAGGTGGCAATGTATTAATTAATTGCATTTAATAAATTAGCTCATTATCACACATGACTGTACAAATGCATTGTCCAACAGGTGTTGAAATAATGGGATTAAAAGGGGAGATCCCATCCGAAAGACAAAAACAATGGCAAACACAAAAAGCACTTTTGGAATCTGATTTTAGTAAACACATAAGGAAAGGGTGCACCGGTCCTGGAAATACTGCAATACCAGGTCAATGCGTGGAGTGGACAGAGCAAGCTCTATTTCCATCTCCCTGTTCTAAAAATCCATTTAATATATGGTCCCCAGATAGGGGACGTATCAGATATTAAACTGATAAGAACAGATACTACACTTGATCTTAGCCAAAAGGCCGAGAAGCGATAACCCGAACGGGCCGCGCGTTTTGCTTCTTTTGCTTGCACCACAATGCAGTGCTGAAAGAGGAGGAATCGACATAAAAACGCCTTCCTGGCAACGCCCAAATGCCCTCCTGCCGTGCAAACACTGGCAGCAGCAGCAGCAGTAAGTGCATGCCCACTGCCACCCCTTCTCCTTTCACACCTTGTATCAGCTTTAATCCAGTCCAGTGCTGCCTGCTGAGCAGCACTGACCAACACTGCCTGGGCCCAGGCTTTTATCTCTGAGGCCCCATTATGATGTCAGAAAGCTGGCTCTGGCTCCTGAGGTCTCCACTATGACACGTGCAAAGTTCCGTCTGAACTTTATATAAGACGGTGCGGCTCAGTCAGTCACTCAGTGTTGCCTGAGAGGGCAACACTGCAACAGCCGGCCCCCAGGCTGTCTTTTTTTTGCACAGCTAGTTGCCTCCAGGAGGCCACAAGAGGGAGACAAGGGACTGCAAAATGGAAAATAGGCATCCACCAACTTTACAGACAACTTGTTCTCCTTGCTCCTACAACCTCCATCCTTGCACAGTTTGTTATTCTTCCAGGTAACATAGTAACAAATCCAAATTGCTGCTCTCTTTGTAGGCAAGCAAGGGTTTGTTGCAACTGCAATTCTTACTTCTTCTTGAAATGTAGGGACCACAGTACATTCCATCACATCCATCTAGTGTACACAGGTAGGTCCATTGTGACGGGCGGGCGGGCGGGCGGGCGGGCTGGCTGCTTTAATGGCTGTTTGCTGTTCCCCTACTCCACTCCACTATTTGACTATGGTGCTGCATCAATCAGTGGCTGGCTCAGGTGCAGCTCTTTAACCTACCTAGGAGGGAGGGCGGAGAGAAGACAAGGAAGGTGAATGAGCTGTTCCAATGTGAAATGCCGGAAACACAGAAACACAGACGACACAAAACAAGAGGTGGCAATGTATTAATTAATTGCATTTAATAAATTAGCTCATTATCACACATGACTGTACAAATGCATTGTCCAATAGGTGTTGAAATAATGGGATTAAAAGGGGAGATCCCATCCGAAAGACAAAAACAATGGCAAACACAAAAAGCACTTTTGGAATCTGATTTTAGTAAACACATAAGGAAAGGGTGCACCGGTCCTGGAAATACTGCAATACCAGGTCAATGCGTGGAGTGGACAGAGCAAGCTCTATTTCCATCTCCCTGTTCTAAAAATCCATTTAATATATGGTCCCCAGATAGGGGACGTATCAGATATTAAACTGATAAGAACAGATACTACACTTGATCTTAGCCAAAAGGCCGAGAAGCGATAACCCGAACGTGCCGCGCGTTTTGCTTCTTTTGCTTGCACCACAATGCAGTGCTGAAAGAGGAGGAATCGATATAAAAACGCCTTCCTGGCAACGCCCAAATGCCCTCCTGCCGTGCAAACACTGGCAGCAGCAGCAGCAGCAGCAGCAGCAATAAGTGCATGCCCACTGCCACCCCTTCTCCTTTCACACCTTGTATCAGCTTTAATCCAGTCCAGTGCTGCCTGCTGAGCAGCACTGACCAACACTGCCTGGGCCCAGGCTTTTATCTCTGAGGCCCCATTATGATGTCAGAAAGCTGGCTCTGGCTCCTGAGGTCTCCACTATGACACGTGCAAAGTTCCGTCTGAACTTTATATAAGACGGTGCGGCTCAGTCAGTCACTCAGTGTTGCCTGAGAGGGCAACACTGCAACAGCCGGCCCCCAGGCTGTCTTTTTTTTGCACAGCTAGTTGCCTCCAGGAGGCCACAAGAGGGAGACAAGGGACTGCAAAATGGAAAATAGGCATCCACCAACTTTACAGACAACTTGTTCTCCTTGCTCCTACAACCTCCATCCTTGCACAGTTTGTTATTCTTCCAGGTAACATAGTAACAAATCCAAATTGCTGCTCTCTTTGTAGGCAAGCAAGGGTTTGTTGCAACTGCAATTTTTACTTCTTCTTGAAATGTAGGGACCACAGTACATTCCATCACATCCATCTAGTGTACACAGGTAGGTCCATTGTGACGGGCGGGCGGGCTGGCTGCTTTAATGGCTGTTTGCTGTTCCCCTACTCCACTCCACTATTTGACTATGGTGCTGCATCAATCAGTGGCTGGCTCAGGTGCAGCTCTTTAACCTACCTAGGAGGGAGGGCGGAGAGAAGACAAGGAAGGTGAATGAGCTGTTCCAATGTGAAATGCCGGAAACACAGAAACACAGACGACACAAAACAAGAGGTGGCAATGTATTAATTAATTGCATTTAATAAATTAGCTCATTATCACACATGACTGTACAAATGCATTGTCCAACAGGTGTTGAAATAATGGGATTAAAAGGGGAGATCCCATCCGAAAGACAAAAACAATGGCAAACACAAAAAGCACTTTTGGAATCTGATTTTAGTAAACACATAAGGAAAGGGTGCACCGGTCCTGGAAATACTGCAATACCAGGTCAATGCGTGGAGTGGACAGAGCAAGCTCTATTTCCATCTCCCTGTTCTAAAAATCCATTTAATATATGGTCCCCAGATAGGGGACGTATCAGATATTAAACTGATAAGAACAGATACTACACTTGATCTTAGCCAAAAGGCCGAGAAGCGATAACCCGAACGTGCCGCGCGTTTTGCTTCTTTTGCTTGCACCACAATGCAGTGCTGAAAGAGGAGGAATCGACATAAAAACGCCTTCCTGGCAACGCCCAAATGCCCTCCTGCCGTGCAAACACTGGCAGCAGCAGCAGCAGCAGCAGCAGCAGTAAGTGCATGCCCACTGCCACCCCTTCTCCTTTCACACCTTGTATCAGCTTTAATCCAGTCCAGTGCTGCCTGCTGAGCAGCACTGACCAACACTGCCTGGGCCCAGGCTTTTATCTCTGAGGCCCCATTATGATGTCAGAAAGCTGGCTCTGGCTCCTGAGGTCTCCACTATGACACGTGCAAAGTTCCGTCTGAACTTTATATAAGACGGTGCGGCTCCAGGGGCGGACATACCGCATGTGCAGCCGGTGCAGCTGCACAAGGGCCCCGCGTGGGAAGGGGGCCCGTTCCTCTGCTGGCCGACTCAGTTCTCAGCTGCGCGATGCTGAGGACTGAGACAGAGGCCCGTGGACCACTGGCGTAGCTATAGGGGTCGCAGCGGTCGCAATTGCGACCGGGCCCCGAAGCCAGGGGGGCCCACGGCCCCCCCGCACCACATCAATAAAAAGTTACTATAGTAACTCGGGCCGCGGGCCCCTGTTACTATAGTAACATACTTTACTTACCTTCCTGGTTCCGGATCGCAGCGGAGGTCCTGACGTCAGGCGCTGTGCGCAGCACATGACGTCACAGCGCTATGCGCCGCGCACAGCATCGAGACGACAGAACTCCCGCCGCGGCCGAAGAGGAAGGTAAGATAGCCCTGACTGGCGGGGTCCGACTCCTGGGACCCGCCAATCAGCTGTTTTGAAGGGGCCGCAGCACTCGTACGAGAGCTGCTCCCCTTCATTCCTGTCACTTCATTCCGGTCACACTGTGAATCGGTTTCGGCGATTCACAGTGTGGGCGAGTAGTGAAATGAAGGGGAAGCAGCTCTCGTACGAGTGCTGCGGCCCCTTCAAAACAGCTGATTTGCGGGTCCCGGGCGACACATCAGCTATTGATGGCCTATCCTGAGGATAGGCCATCAATGTTTAGGGACTGCACAACCCCTAAGCCTACGATGTAGCAGGCTTAGGGGGCCCATGAGACAGGATCACAGATTGTGTGATGCTGTCTGCTGGGCCCTGTATCTAAGCCAATCACATGGTAGGCTTAGATACATGGCCCATGCGTGATCCTGTCTGCTGGGCCCTGTATCTAAGCCTACCACACTGTAGGTTTAGATACAGGGCCCCAGCACACAGTAATCTTATACTGTATAAGATTACTGTCTGCTGGACCCTGTATCTAAGCCTACCTTGTGGTAGGCTTAGATACAGGGTCCCACAGACAGTATCACACATGGGCCCTGTATCTAAGCCTTAGGGTATGTGCACAGACACTAATTACGTCCGTAAGTGACGGATGTATTTCGGCCGCAAGTACCGGACCGAACACACTGCAGGGAGCCGGGCTCCTAGCGTCGTACTTATGTACGACGCTAGGAGTCCCTGCCTCGCTGTGGGACAACTGTCCTGTACTGTAATCATGTTTTCAGTACCGGACAGTTGTCCGGCAGCGAGGCAGGGACTCCTAGCGTCGTACATAACTATGATGCTAGGAGCCCGGCTCCCTGCAGTGTGTTCGGTCCGGTACTTGCGGCCGAAATACGTCCGTCAATTCCGGACGTAATTAGTGTGTGTGCACATACCCTAACACATGTGTTACTAATCATTTTTTGTGTGTTTTCTTACAGGTTCGGTCGTTGGACTACGGCGGATTCCAGGACTACTTCGATGACAGCTTTTTTTTTTATTAATAAAATGGTTAATGAGGGTTGTGTTTTTTTTTTTTTATTTCAATAAAATATTTTTTCTATGTCTTTGTGGTTTTTTTTAAACTATATTACTACCGCCTTAGTAATGGCCGCCGGCTGATTGACAGCATCCATTGCTAAGGCAGGGCTTAGTGTTAGCCGGTGCAGAGGCTAACACTAACCCCCTTTATTACCCCGGTACCCACCGCCACCAGGGGTGCTGGGAAGAGCCGGGTACGATCCAGTACCTGACCATCTGTAGTGATGGTCGGCCACTGGGGTGGCCGCAGGCTGGTATTATCAGGAGATACAGTGGCCCTTCCTACCCTGGTGATGCTAGGCTGCTGCTGCTTTATTGTATCTGGCTGGTTATGAAAATGGGGGGGACGCCACGTCATTTAAAAAATAATTGGAAAGAACGATGTCGGGTCCCCCCCAATTTTCATAACCAGCCAGATACAACACAGCAGCAGCAGGCAGCATTACAAGGGTGGGAAGGGCCACTGTTTTTGGCCTTCCCCAGCCTAATACTACCAGCCTGCGGCCACCCCGGTGCCTGCCCGTCACTACAGCTGGTCGGGTACTGGTTTGTACCCGGCTCTTCCCAGTACCCCTGGTGGCGGTGGGTACCGGGGTAATAATGGGGGTTAGTGTAGACTCTGCACCGGCTAACATTAAGCCTCGCCTTAGTAATGGAGGTTGTCAATCAGCCAGCGGCCATTACTAAGGCGGTGATAATAAAGTTTAAAAAGATACAAGCACATAGAAATTTTTTTTATTGAAATAAAAACACAACCCTCATTAACCATTTTATTGAGAATAAAAAAAACGCCGTCATTGAAGTCCTCGTATCCGAAGTCCAACAACCGAACCTGTAAAAAAAACACAAACACACAAAAATAATCAGTAACACATAAAGAAGCAAAATTATTATTCTTACCTTTCCTGGGTCCAGCGCTGGAGCCGCAATGTCAGCGAGCTGGGCCCTGTATCTAATCCTATCATGTGTGATACAGTCTGCTGAGCTGTGTATCTAATCCAATCATGTATGATACTGTGCTGGGCCCTATATCTAATCCGATCATGTGTGATACTGTCTGCTGAGCCACTGTATCTAATCCTATCATGTGTGATACTGTCTGCTGAGCCACTGTATCTAATCCTATAATGTGTGGTACTGTCTGCTGAGCCACTGTATCTAATCCTATCATGTGTGATACTGTCTGCTGAGCCACTGTATCTAATCCTATCATGTGTGGTACTGTCTGCTGAGCCACTGTATCTAATCCTATCATGTGTGGTACTGTCTGCTGAGCCACTGTATCTAATCCTATCATGTGTGATACTGTCTGCTGGGCCACTGTATCTAATCCTATCATGTGTGATACTGTCTGCTGAGCTGTGTATCTAATCCTATCATGTGTGATACTGCCTTCTGAGCCACTGTATCTAATCCTATCATGTGTGATACTGTCTGCTCAGCCACTGTATCTAATCCTATCCATAGTTTATAGGGTCGTAGTGCTATAGATATGCTATGCTGTCTCCTATACACACACTTTTTTTTGGGGCGGACACATATGTATTGGGGCTATTTCCCGGACATTTTAAGCCCTGAGGGTATGTTCACACGGCAGCGTCTGTTACGGCTGAAATTACTGTGCTGTTTTCAGGAGAAAACAGCACCGTAATTTCAGCCGTAATGGCATGTGCAGGCGTCTTTTGCTGCGTCCACTACGGAAGTAATTGAAGCTGGTTTTCCATGGAGTCCATGGAAAACGGCTCCATTTACATCTGAAGAAGTGACAGGCAGTTTTTTACGCGCCGCCTTTCGACAGCGGCGCGTAAAAAAAAATGACCATCGGCACAGAACATCGTAAGACCCATTCAAATGAATGGGCAGATGTTTTCCGACGCTTTTGAGCCGCATTTTCGGATGTAATTCAATGCTAAAACGCCCAAATTACGTCCGTAAATAGTGTGTGTGTGAACCCAGCCTTAGTGACGCCCCGGCTGCTAGTGCTGCATTGTTGGGTCACTTAGGAGACCCAGCGATGCAGCTGAAAGCGGACCGTCGGCCATGAGAAGTTTGCGGGGTGGGGGGGGGGGGGGGGCCCTGGCACATTATCTGCACAGGGGCCTTTTGCAGTCTGTGTCCGCCACTGTGCGGCTCAGTCAGTCACTCAGTGTTGCCTGAGAGGGCAACACTGCAACAGCCGGCCCCCAGGCTGTCTTTTTTTTGCACAGCTAGTTGCCTCCAGGAGGCCACAAGAGGGAGACAAGGGACTGCAAAATGGAAAATAGGCATCCACCAACTTTACAGACAACTTGTTCTCCTTGCTCCTACAACCTCCATCCTTGCACAGTTTGTTATTCTTCCAGGTAACATAGTAACAAATCCAAATTGCTGCTCTCTTTGTAGGCAAGCAAGGGTTTGTTGCAACTGCAATTCTTACTTCTTCTTGAAATGTAGGGACCACAGTACATTCCATCACATCCATCTAGTGTACACAGGTAGGTCCATTGTGACGGGCGGGCGGGCGGGCTGGCTGCTTTAATGGCTGTTTGCTGTTCCCCTACTCCACTCCACTATTTGACTATGGTGCTGCATCAATCAGTGGCTGGCTCAGGTGCAGCTCTTTAACCTACCTAGGAGGGAGGGCGGAGAGAAGACAAGGAAGGTGAATGAGCTGTTCCAATGTGAAATGCCGGAAACACAGAAACACAGACGACACAAAACAAGAGGTGGCAATGTATTAATTAATTGCATTTAATAAATTAGCTCATTATCACACATGACTGTACAAATGCATTGTCCAACAGGTGTTGAAATAATGGGATTAAAAGGGGAGATCCCATCCGAAAGACAAAAACAATGGCAAACACAAAAAGCACTTTTGGAATCTGATTTTAGTAAACACATAAGGAAAGGGTGCACCGGTCCTGGAAATACTGCAATACCAGGTCAATGCGTGGAGTGGACAGAGCAAGCTCTATTTCCATCTCCCTGTTCTAAAAATCCATTTAATATATGGTCCCCAGATAGGGGACGTATCAGATATTAAACTGATAAGAACAGATACTACACTTGATCTTAGCCAAAAGGCCGAGAAGCGATAACCCGAACGTGCCGCGCGTTTTGCTTCTTTTGCTTGCACCACAATGCAGTGCTGAAAGAGGAGGAATCGACATAAAAACGCCTTCCTGGCAACGCCCAAATGCCCTCCTGCCGTGCAAACACTGGCAGCAGCAGCAGCAGCAGCAGCAGCAGTAAGTGCATGCCCACTGCCACCCCTTCTCCTTTCACACCTTGTATCAGCTTTAATCCAGTCCAGTGCTGCCTGCTGAGCAGCACTGACCAACACTGCCTGGGCCCAGGCTTTTATCTCTGAGGCCCCATTATGATGTCAGAAAGCTGGCTCTGGCTCCTGAGGTCTCCACTATGACACGTGCAAAGTTCCGTCTGAACTTTATATAAGACGGTGCGGCTCAGTCAGTCACTCAGTGTTGCCTGAGAGGGCAACACTGCAACAGCCGGCCCCCAGGCTGTCTTTTTTTTGCACAGCTAGTTGCCTCCAGGAGGCCACAAGAGGGAGACAAGGGACTGCAAAATGGAAAATAGGCATCCACCAACTTTACAGACAACTTGTTCTCCTTGCTCCTACAACCTCCATCCTTGCACAGTTTGTTATTCTTCCAGGTAACATAGTAACAAATCCAAATTGCTGCTCTCTTTGTAGGCAAGCAAGGGTTTGTTGCAACTGCAATTCTTACTTCTTCTTGAAATGTAGGGACCACAGTACATTCCATCACATCCATCTAGTGTACACAGGTAGGTCCATTGTGACGGGCGGGCGGGCGGGCTGGCTGCTTTAATGGCTGTTTGCTGTTCCCCTACTCCACTCCACTATTTGACTATGGTGCTGCATCAATCAGTGGCTGGCTCAGGTGCAGCTCTTTAACCTACCTAGGAGGGAGGGCGGAGAGAAGACAAGGAAGGTGAATGAGCTGTTCCAATGTGAAATGCCGGAAACACAGAAACACAGACGACACAAAACAAGAGGTGGCAATGTATTAATTAATTGCATTTAATAAATTAGCTCATTATCACACATGACTGTACAAATGCATTGTCCAACAGGTGTTGAAATAATGGGATTAAAAGGGGAGATCCCATCCGAAAGACAAAAACAATGGCAAACACAAAAAGCACTTTTGGAATCTGATTTTAGTAAACACATAAGGAAAGGGTGCACCGGTCCTGGAAATACTGCAATACCAGGTCAATGCGTGGAGTGGACAGAGCAAGCTCTATTTCCATCTCCCTGTTCTAAAAATCCATTTAATATATGGTCCCCAGATAGGGGACGTATCAGATATTAAACTGATAAGAACAGATACTACACTTGATCTTAGCCAAAAGGCCGAGAAGCGATAACCCGAACGTGCCGCGCGTTTTGCTTCTTTTGCTTGCACCACAATGCAGTGCTGAAAGAGGAGGAATCGACATAAAAACGCCTTCCTGGCAACGCCCAAATGCCCTCCTGCCGTGCAAACACTGGCAGCAGCAGCAGCAGCAGCAGCAGTAAGTGCATGCCCACTGCCACCCCTTCTCCTTTCACACCTTGTATCAGCTTTAATCCAGTCCAGTGCTGCCTGCTGAGCAGCACTGACCAACACTGCCTGGGCCCAGGCTTTTATCTCTGAGGCCCCATTATGATGTCAGAAAGCTGGCTCTGGCTCCTGAGGTCTCCACTATGACACGTGCAAAGTTCCGTCTGAACTTTATATAAGACGGTGCGGCTCAGTCAGTCACTCAGTGTTGCCTGAGAGGGCAACACTGCAACAGCCGGCCCCCAGGCTGTCTTTTTTTTGCACAGCTAGTTGCCTCCAGGAGGCCACAAGAGGGAGACAAGGGACTGCAAAATGGAAAATAGGCATCCACCAACTTTACAGACAACTTGTTCTCCTTGCTCCTACAACCTCCATCCTTGCACAGTTTGTTATTCTTCCAGGTAACATAGTAACAAATCCAAATTGCTGCTCTCTTTGTAGGCAAGCAAGGGTTTGTTGCAACTGCAATTCTTACTTCTTCTTGAAATGTAGGGACCACAGTACATTCCATCACATCCATCTAGTGTACACAGGTAGGTCCATTGTGACGGGCGGGCGGGCGGGCTGGCTGCTTTAATGGCTGTTTGCTGTTCCCCTACTCCACTCCACTATTTGACTATGGTGCTGCATCAATCAGTGGCTGGCTCAGGTGCAGCTCTTTAACCTACCTAGGAGGGAGGGCGGAGAGAAGACAAGGAAGGTGAATGAGCTGTTCCAATGTGAAATGCCGGAAACACAGACGACACAAAACAAGAGGTGGCAATGTATTAATTAATTGCATTTAATAAATTAGCTCATTATCACACATGACTGTACAAATGCATTGTCCAACAGGTGTTGAAATAATGGGATTAAAAGGGGAGATCCCATCCGAAAGGCAAAAACAATGGCAAACACAAAAAGCACTTTTGGAATCTGATTTTAGTAAACACATAAGGAAAGGGTGCACCGGTCCTGGAAATACTGAAATACCAGGTCAATGCGTGGAGTGGACAGAGCAAGCTCTATTTCCATCTCCCTGTTCTAAAAATCCATTTAATATATGGTCCCCAGATAGGGGACGTATCAGATATTAAACTGATAAGAACAGATACTACACTTGATCTTAGCCAAAAGGCCGAGAAGCGATAACCCGAACGTGCCGCACGTTTTGCTTCTTTTGCTTGCACCACAATGCAGTGCTGAAAGAGGAGGAATCGACATAAAAACGCCTTCCTGGCAACGCCCAAATGCCCTCCTGCCGTGCAAACACTGGCAGCAGCAGCAGCAGCAGCAGCAGCAGCAGCAGTAAGTGCATGCCCACTGCCACCCCTTCTCCTTTCACACCTTGTATCAGCTTTAATCCAGTCCAGTGCTGCCTGCTGAGCAGCACTGACCAACACTGCCTGGGCCCAGGCTTTTATCTCTGAGGCCCCATTATGATGTCAGAAAGCTGGCTCTGGCTCCTGAGGTCTCCACTATGACACGTGCAAAGTTCCGTCTGAACTTTATATAAGACGGTGCGGCTCAGTCAGTCACTCAGTGTTGCCTGAGAGGGCAACACTGCAACAGCCGGCCCCCAGGCTGTCTTTTTTTTGCACAGCTAGTTGCCTCCAGGAGGCCACAAGAGGGAGACAAGGGACTGCAAAATGGAAAATAGGCATCCACCAACTTTACAGACAACTTGTTCTCCTTGCTCCTACAACCTCCATCCTTGCACAGTTTGTTATTCTTCCAGGTAACATAGTAACAAATCCAAATTGCTGCTCTCTTTGTAGGCAAGCAAGGGTTTGTTGCAACTGCAATTCTTACTTCTTCTTGAAATGTAGGGACCACAGTACATTCCATCACATCCATCTAGTGTACACAGGTAGGTCCATTGTGACGGGCGGGCGGGCGGGCTGGCTGCTTTAATGGCTGTTTGCTGTTCCCCTACTCCACTCCACTATTTGACTATGGTGCTGCATCAATCAGTGGCTGGCTCAGGTGCAGCTCTTTAACCTACCTAGGAGGGAGGGCGGAGAGAAGACAAGGAAGGTGAATGAGCTGTTCCAATGTGAAATGCCGGAAACACAGAAACACAGACGACACAAAACAAGAGGTGGCAATGTATTAATTAATTGCATTTAATAAATTAGCTCATTATCACACATGACTGTACAAATGCATTGTCCAACAGGTGTTGAAATAATGGGATTAAAAGGGGAGATCCCATCCGAAAGACAAAAACAATGGCAAACACAAAAAGCACTTTTGGAATCTGATTTTAGTAAACACATAAGGAAAGGGTGCACCGGTCCTGGAAATACTGCAATACCAGGTCAATGCGTGGAGTGGACAGAGCAAGCTCTATTTCCATCTCCCTGTTCTAAAAATCCATTTAATATATGGTCCCCAGATAGGGGAGGTATCAGATATTAAACTGATAAGAACAGATACTACACTTGATCTTAGCCAAAAGGCCGAGAAGCGATAACCCGAACGTGCCGCGCGTTTTGCTTCTTTTGCTTGCACCACAATGCAGTGCTGAAAGAGGAGGAATCGACATAAAAACGCCTTCCTGGCAACGCCCAAACGCCCTCCTGCCGTGCAAACACTGGCAGCAGCAGCAGCAGCAGTAAGTGCATGCCCACTGCCACCCCTTCTCCTTTCACACCTTGTATCAGCTTTAATCCAGTCCAGTGCTGCCTGCTGAGCAGCACTGACCAACACTGCCTGGGCCCAGGCTTTTATCTCTGAGGCCCCATTATGATGTCAGAAAGCTGGCTCTGGCTCCTGAGGTCTCCACTATGACACGTGCAAAGTTCCGTCTGAACTTTATATAAGACGGTGCGGCTCAGTCAGTCACTCAGTGTTGCCTGAGAGGGCAACACTGCAACAGCCGGCCCCCAGGCTGTCTTTTTTTTGCACAGCTAGTTGCCTCCAGGAGGCCACAAGAGGGAGACAAGGGACTGCAAAATGGAAAATAGGCATCCACCAACTTTACAGACAACTTGTTCTCCTTGCTCCTACAACCTCCATCCTTGCACAGTTTGTTATTCTTCCAGGTAACATAGTAACAAATCCAAATTGCTGCTCTCTTTGTAGGCAAGCAAGGGTTTGTTGCAACTGCAATTCTTACTTCTTCTTGAAATGTAGGGACCACAGTACATTCCATCACATCCATCTAGTGTACACAGGTAGGTCCATTGTGACGGGCGGGCGGGCGGGCTGGCTGCTTTAATGGCTGTTTGCTGTTCCCCTACTCCACTCCACTATTTGACTATGGTGCTGCATCAATCAGTGGCTGGCTCAGGTGCAGCTCTTTAACCTACCTAGGAGGGAGGGCGGAGAGAAGACAAGGAAGGTGAATGAGCTGTTCCAATGTGAAATGCCGGAAACACAGAAACACAGACGACACAAAACAAGAGGTGGCAATGTATTAATTAATTGCATTTAATAAATTAGCTCATTATCACACATGACTGTACAAATGCATTGTCCAACAGGTGTTGAAATAATGGGATTAAAAGGGGAGATCCCATCCGAAAGACAAAAACAATGGCAAACACAAAAAGCACTTTTGGAATCTGATTTTAGTAAACACATAAGGAAAGGGTGCACCGGTCCTGGAAATACTGCAATACCAGGTCAATGCGTGGAGTGGACAGAGCAAGCTCTATTTCCATCTCCCTGTTCTAAAAATCCATTTAATATATGGTCCCCAGATAGGGGAGGTATCAGATATTAAACTGATAAGAACAGATACTACACTTGATCTTAGCCAAAAGGCCGAGAAGCGATAACCCGAACGTGCCGCGCGTTTTGCTTCTTTTGCTTGCACCACAATGCAGTGCTGAAAGAGGAGGAATCGACATAAAAACGCCTTCCTGGCAACGCCCAAACGCCCTCCTGCCGTGCAAACACTGGCAGCAGCAGCAGCAGCAGTAAGTGCATGCCCACTGCCACCCCTTCTCCTTTCACACCTTGTATCAGCTTTAATCCAGTCCAGTGCTGCCTGCTGAGCAGCACTGACCAACACTGCCTGGGCCCAGGCTTTTATCTCTGAGGCCCCATTATGATGTCAGAAAGCTGGCTCTGGCTCCTGAGGTCTCCACTATGACACGTGCAAAGTTCCGTCTGAACTTTATATAAGACGGTGCGGCTCAGTCAGTCACTCAGTGTTGCCTGAGAGGGCAACACTGCAACAGCCGGCCCCCAGGCTGTCTTTTTTTTGCACAGCTAGTTGCCTCCAGGAGGCCACAAGAGGGAGACAAGGGACTGCAAAATGGAAAATAGGCATCCACCAACTTTACAGACAACTTGTTCTCCTTGCTCCTACAACCTCCATCCTTGCACAGTTTGTTATTCTTCCAGGTAACATAGTAACAAATCCAAATTGCTGCTCTCTTTGTAGGCAAGCAAGGGTTTGTTGCAACTGCAATTCTTACTTCTTCTTGAAATGTAGGGACCACAGTACATTCCATCACATCCATCTAGTGTACACAGGTAGGTCCATTGTGACGGGCGGGCGGGCGGGCTGGCTGCTTTAATGGCTGTTTGCTGTTCCCCTACTCCACTCCACTATTTGACTATGGTGCTGCATCAATCAGTGGCTGGCTCAGGTGCAGCTCTTTAACCTACCTAGGAGGGAGGGCGGAGAGAAGACAAGGAAGGTGAATGAGCTGTTCCAATGTGAAATGCCGGAAACACAGAAACACAGACGACACAAAACAAGAGGTGGCAATGTATTAATTAATTGCATTTAATAAATTAGCTCATTATCACACATGACTGTACAAATGCATTGTCCAACAGGTGTTGAAATAATGGGATTAAAAGGGGAGATCCCATCCGAAAGACAAAAACAATGGCAAACACAAAAAGCACTTTTGGAATCTGATTTTAGTAAACACATAAGGAAAGGGTGCACCGGTCCTGGAAATACTGCAATACCAGGTCAATGCGTGGAGTGGACAGAGCAAGCTCTATTTCCATCTCCCTGTTCTAAAAATCCATTTAATATATGGTCCCCAGATAGGGGACGTATCAGATATTAAACTGATAAGAACAGATACTACACTTGATCTTAGCCAAAAGGCCGAGAAGCGATAACCCGAACGTGCCGCGCGTTTTGCTTCTTTTGCTTGCACCACAATGCAGTGCTGAAAGAGGAGGAATCGACATAAAAACGCCTTCCTGGCAACGCCCAAATGCCCTCCTGCCGTGCAAACACTGGCAGCAGCAGCAGCAGCAGCAGTAAGTGCATGCCCACTGCCACCCCTTCTCCTTTCACACCTTGTATCAGCTTTAATCCAGTCCAGTGCTGCCTGCTGAGCAGCACTGACCAACACTGCCTGGGCCCAGGCTTTTATCTCTGAGGCCCCATTATGATGTCAGAAAGCTGGCTCTGGCTCCTGAGGTCTCCACTATGACACGTGCAAAGTTCCGTCTGAACTTTATATAAGACGGTGCGGCTCAGTCAGTCACTCAGTGTTGCCTGAGAGGGCAACACTGCAACAGCCGGCCCCCAGGCTGTCTTTTTTTTGCACAGCTAGTTGCCTCCAGGGAGACAAGGGACTGCAAAATGGAAAATAGGCATCCACCAACTTTACAGACAACTTGTTCTCCTTGCTCCTACAACCTCCATCCTTGCACAGTTTGTTATTCTTCCAGGTAACATAGTAACAAATCCAAATTGCTGCTCTCTTTGTAGGCAAGCAAGGGTTTGTTGCAACTGCAATTCTTACTTCTTCTTGAAATGTAGGGACCACAGTACATTCCATCACATCCATCTAGTGTACACAGGTAGGTCCATTGTGACGGGCGGGCGGGCGGGCGGGCGGGCTGGCTGCTTTAATGGCTGTTTGCTGTTCCCCTACTCCACTCCACTATTTGACTATGGTGCTGCATCAATCAGTGGCTGGCTCAGGTGCAGCTCTTTAACCTACCTAGGAGGGAGGGCGGAGAGAAGACAAGGAAGGTGAATGAGCTGTTCCAATGTGAAATGCCGGAAACACAGAAACACAGACGACACAAAACAAGAGGTGGCAATGTATTAATTAATTGCATTTAATAAATTAGCTCATTATCACACATGACTGTACAAATGCATTGTCCAACAGGTGTTGAAATAATGGGATTAAAAGGGGAGATCCCATCCGAAAGACAAAAACAATGGCAAACACAAAAAGCACTTTTGGAATCTGATTTTAGTAAACACATAAGGAAAGGGTGCACCGGTCCTGGAAATACTGCAATACCAGGTCAATGCGTGGAGTGGACAGAGCAAGCTCTATTTCCATCTCCCTGTTCTAAAAATCCATTTAATATATGGTCCCCAGATAGGGGACGTATCAGATATTAAACTGATAAGAACAGATACTACACTTGATCTTAGCCAAAAGGCCGAGAAGCGATAACCCGAACGTGCCGCGCATTTTGCTTCTTTTGCTTGCACCACAATGCAGTGCTGAAAGAGGAGGAATCGACATAAAAACGCCTTCCTGGCAACGCCCAAATGCCCTCCTGCCGTGCAAACACTGGCAGCAGCAGCAGCAGCAGCAGCAGCAGCAGTAAGTGCATGCCCACTGCCACCCCTTCTCCTTTCACACCTTGTATCAGCTTTAATCCAGTCCAGTGCTGCCTGCTGAGCAGCACTGACCAACACTGCCTGGGCCCAGGCTTTTATCTCTGAGGCCCCATTATGATGTCAGAAAGCTGGCTCTGGCTCCTGAGGTCTCCACTATGACACGTGCAAAGTTCCGTCTGAACTTTATATAAGACGGTGCGGCTCAGTCAGTCACTCAGTGTTGCCTGAGAGGGCAACACTGCAACAGCCGGCCCCCAGGCTGTCTTTTTTTTGCACAGCTAGTTGCCTCCAGGAGGCCACAAGAGGGAGACAAGGGACTGCAAAATGGAAAATAGGCATCCACCAACTTTACAGACAACTTGTTCTCCTTGCTCCTACAACCTCCATCCTTGCACAGTTTGTTATTCTTCCAGGTAACATAGTAACAAATCCAAATTGCTGCTCTCTTTGTAGGCAAGCAAGGGTTTGTTGCAACTGCAATTCTTACTTCTTCTTGAAATGTAGGGACCACAGTACATTCCATCACATCCATCTAGTGTACACAGGTAGGTCCATTGTGACGGGCGGGCGGGCGGGCGGGCGGGCTGGCTGCTTTAATGGCTGTTTGCTGTTCCCCTACTCCACTCCACTATTTGACTATGGTGCTGCATCAATCAGTGGCTGGCTCAGGTGCAGCTCTTTAACCTACCTAGGAGGGAGGGCGGAGAGAAGACAAGGAAGGTGAATGAGCTGTTCCAATGTGAAATGCCGGAAACACAGAAACACAGACGACACAAAACAAGAGGTGGCAATGTATTAATTAATTGCATTTAATAAATTAGCTCATTATCACACATGACTGTACAAATGCATTGTCCAACAGGTGTTGAAATAATGGGATTAAAAGGGGAGATCCCATCCGAAAGACAAAAACAATGGCAAACACAAAAAGCACTTTTGGAATCTGATTTTAGTAAACACATAAGGAAAGGGTGCACCGGTCCTGGAAATACTGCAATACCAGGTCAATGCGTGGAGTGGACAGAGCAAGCTCTATTTCCATCTCCCTGTTCTAAAAATCCATTTAATATATGGTCCCCAGATAGGGGACGTATCAGATATTAAACTGATAAGAACAGATACTACACTTGATCTTAGCCAAAAGGCCGAGAAGCGATAACCCGAACGTGCCGCGCGTTTTGCTTCTTTTGCTTGCACCACAATGCAGTGCTGAAAGAGGAGGAATCGATATAAAAACGCCTTCCTGGCAACGCCCAAATGCCCTCCTGCCGTGCAAACACTGGCAGCAGCAGCAGCAGCAGCAGCAGCAATAAGTGCATGCCCACTGCCACCCCTTCTCCTTTCACACCTTGTATCAGCTTTAATCCAGTCCAGTGCTGCCTGCTGAGCAGCACTGACCAACACTGCCTGGGCCCAGGCTTTTATCTCTGAGGCCCCATTATGATGTCAGAAAGCTGGCTCTGGCTCCTGAGGTCTCCACTATGACACGTGCAAAGTTCCGTCTGAACTTTATATAAGACGGTGCGGCTCAGTCAGTCACTCAGTGTTGCCTGAGAGGGCAACACTGCAACAGCCGGCCCCCAGGCTGTCTTTTTTTTGCACAGCTAGTTGCCTCCAGGAGGCCACAAGAGGGAGACAAGGGACTGCAAAATGGAAAATAGGCATCCACCAACTTTACAGACAACTTGTTCTCCTTGCTCCTACAACCTCCATCCTTGCACAGTTTGTTATTCTTCCAGGTAACATAGTAACAAATCCAAATTGCTGCTCTCTTTGTAGGCAAGCAAGGGTTTGTTGCAACTGCAATTTTTACTTCTTCTTGAAATGTAGGGACCACAGTACATTCCATCACATCCATCTAGTGTACACAGGTAGGTCCATTGTGACGGGCGGGCGGGCTGGCTGCTTTAATGGCTGTTTGCTGTTCCCCTACTCCACTCCACTATTTGACTATGGTGCTGCATCAATCAGTGGCTGGCTCAGGTGCAGCTCTTTAACCTACCTAGGAGGGAGGGCGGAGAGAAGACAAGGAAGGTGAATGAGCTGTTCCAATGTGAAATGCCGGAAACACAGAAACACAGACGACACAAAACAAGAGGTGGCAATGTATTAATTAATTGCATTTAATAAATTAGCTCATTATCACACATGACTGTACAAATGCATTGTCCAACAGGTGTTGAAATAATGGGATTAAAAGGGGAGATCCCATCCGAAAGACAAAAACAATGGCAAACACAAAAAGCACTTTTGGAATCTGATTTTAGTAAACACATAAGGAAAGGGTGCACCGGTCCTGGAAATACTGCAATACCAGGTCAATGCGTGGAGTGGACAGAGCAAGCTCTATTTCCATCTCCCTGTTCTAAAAATCCATTTAATATATGGTCCCCAGATAGGGGACGTATCAGATATTAAACTGATAAGAACAGATACTACACTTGATCTTAGCCAAAAGGCCGAGAAGCGATAACCCGAACGTGCCGCGCGTTTTGCTTCTTTTGCTTGCACCACAATGCAGTGCTGAAAGAGGAGGAATCAACATAAAAACGCCTTCCTGGCAACGCCCAAATGCCCTCCTGCCGTGCAAACACTGGCAGCAGCAGCAGCAGCAGCAGCAGCAGCAGTAAGTGCATGCCCACTGCCACCCCTTCTCCTTTCACACCTTGTATCAGCTTTAATCCAGTCCAATGCTGCCTGCTGAGCAGCACTGACCAACACTGCCTGGGCCCAGGCTTTTATCTCTGAGGCCCCATTATGATGTCAGAAAGCTGGCTCTGGCTCCTGAGGTCTCCACTATGACACGTGCAAAGTTCCGTCTGAACTTTATATAAGACGGTGCGGCTCAGTCAGTCACTCAGTGTTGCCTGAGAGGGCAACACTGCAACAGCCGGCCCCCAGGCTGTCTTTTTTTTGCACAGCTAGTTGCCTCCAGGAGGCCACAAGAGGGAGACAAGGGACTGCAAAATGGAAAATAGGCATCCACCAACTTTACAGACAACTTGTTCTCCTTGCTCCTACAACCTCCATCCTTGCACAGTTTGTTATTCTTCCAGGTAACATAGTAACAAATCCAAATTGCTGCTCTCTTTGTAGGCAAGCAAGGGTTTGTTGCAACTGCAATTCTTACTTCTTCTTGAAATGTAGGGACCACAGTACATTCCATCACATCCATCTAGTGTACACAGGTAGGTCCATTGTGACGGGCGGGCGGGCGGGAGGGCTGGCTGCTTTAATGGCTGTTTGCTGTTCCCCTACTCCACTCCACTATTTGACTATGGTGCTGCATCAATCAGTGGCTGGCTCAGGTGCAGCTCTTTAACCTACCTAGGAGGGAGGGCGGAGAGAAGACAAGGAAGGTGAATGAGCTGTTCCAATGTGAAATGCCGGAAACACAGAAACACAGACGACACAAAACAAGAGGTGGCAATGTATTAATTAATTGCATTTAATAAATTAGCTCATTATCACACATGACTGTACAAATGCATTGTCCAACAGGTGTTGAAATAATGGGATTAAAAGGGGAGATCCCATCCAAAAGACAAAAACAATGGCAAACACAAAAAGCACTTTTGGAATCTGATTTTAGTAAACACATAAGGAAAGGGTGCACCGGTCCTGGAAATACTGCAATACCAGGTCAATGCGTGGAGTGGACAGAGCAAGCTCTATTTCCATCTCCCTGTTCTAAAAATCCATTTAATATATGGTCCCCAGATAGGGGAGGTATCAGATATTAAACTGATAAGAACAGATACTACACTTGATCTTAGCCAAAAGGCCGAGAAGCGATAACCCGAACGTGCCGCGCGTTTTGCTTCTTTTGCTTGCACCACAATGCAGTGCTGAAAGAGGAGGAATCGACATAAAAACGCCTTCCTGGCAACGCCCAAATGCCCTCCTGCCGTGCAAACACTGGCAGCAGCAGCAGTAAGTGCATGCCCACTGCCACCCCTTCTCCTTTCACACCTTGTATCAGCTTTAATCCAGTCCAGTGCTGCCTGCTGAGCAGCACTGACCAACACTGCCTGGGCCCAGGCTTTTATCTCTGAGGCCCCATTATGATGTCAGAAAGCTGGCTCTGGCTCCTGAGGTCTCCACTATGACACGTGCAAAGTTCCGTCTGAACTTTATATAAGACGGTGCGGCTCAGTCAGTCACTCAGTGTTGCCTGAGAGGGCAACACTGCAACAGCCGGCCCCCAGGCTGTCTTTTTTTTGCACAGCTAGTTGCCTCCAGGAGGCCACAAGAGGGAGACAAGGGACTGCAAAATGGAAAATAGGCATCCACCAACTTTACAGACAACTTGTTCTCCTTGCTCCTACAACCTCCATCCTTGCACAGTTTGTTATTCTTCCAGGTAACATAGTAACAAATCCAAATTGCTGCTCTCTTTGTAGGCAAGCAAGGGTTTGTTGCAACTGCAATTCTTACTTCTTCTTGAAATGTAGGGACCACAGTACATTCCATCACATCCATCTAGTGTACACAGGTAGGTCCATTGTGACGGGCGGGCGGGCGGGCGGGCGGGCTGGCTGCTTTAATGGCTGTTTGCTGTTCCCCTACTCCACTCCACTATTTGACTATGGTGCTGCATCAATCAGTGGCTGGCTCAGGTGCAGCTCTTTAACCTACCTAGGAGGGAGGGCGGAGAGAAGACAAGGAAGGTGAATGAGCTGTTCCAATGTGAAATGCCGGAAACACAGAAACACAGACGACACAAAACAAGAGGTGGCAATGTATTAATTAATTGCATTTAATAAATTAGCTCATTATCACACATGACTGTACAAATGCATTGTCCAATAGGTGTTGAAATAATGGGATTAAAAGGGGAGATCCCATCCGAAAGACAAAAACAATGGCAAACACAAAAAGCACTTTTGGAATCTGATTTTAGTAAACACATAAGGAAAGGGTGCACCGGTCCTGGAAATACTGCAATACCCGGTCAATGCGTGGAGTGGACAGAGCAAGCTCTATTTCCATCTCCCTGTTCTAAAAATCCATTTAATATATGGTCCCCAGATAGGGGACGTATCAGATATTAAACTGATAAGAACAGATACTACACTTGATCTTAGCCAAAAGGCCGAGAAGCGATAACCCGAACGTGCCGCGCGTTTTGCTTCTTTTGCTTGCACCACAATGCAGTGCTGAAAGAGGAGGAATCGATATAAAAACGCCTTCCTGGCAACGCCCAAATGCCCTCCTGCCGTGCAAACACTGGCAGCAGCAGCAGCAGCAGCAGCAGCAATAAGTGCATGCCCACTGCCACCCCTTCTCCTTTCACACCTTGTATCAGCTTTAATCCAGTCCAGTGCTGCCTGCTGAGCAGCACTGACCAACACTGCCTGGGCCCAGGCTTTTATCTCTGAGGCCCCATTATGATGTCAGAAAGCTGGCTCTGGCTCCTGAGGTCTCCACTATGACACGTGCAAAGTTCCGTCTGAACTTTATATAAGACGGTGCGGCTCAGTCAGTCACTCAGTGTTGCCTGAGAGGGCAACACTGCAACAGCCGGCCCCCAGGCTGTCTTTTTTTTGCACAGCTAGTTGCCTCCAGGAGGCCACAAGAGGGAGACAAGGGACTGCAAAATGGAAAATAGGCATCCACCAACTTTACAGACAACTTGTTCTCCTTGCTCCTACAACCTCCATCCTTGCACAGTTTGTTATTCTTCCAGGTAACATAGTAACAAATCCAAATTGCTGCTCTCTTTGTAGGCAAGCAAGGGTTTGTTGCAACTGCAATTTTTACTTCTTCTTGAAATGTAGGGACCACAGTACATTCCATCACATCCATCTAGTGTACACAGGTAGGTCCATTGTGACGGGCGGGCGGGCTGGCTGCTTTAATGGCTGTTTGCTGTTCCCCTACTCCACTCCACTATTTGACTATGGTGCTGCATCAATCAGTGGCTGGCTCAGGTGCAGCTCTTTAACCTACCTAGGAGGGAGGGCGGAGAGAAGACAAGGAAGGTGAATGAGCTGTTCCAATGTGAAATGCCGGAAACACAGAAACACAGACGACACAAAACAAGAGGTGGCAATGTATTAATTAATTGCATTTAATAAATGAGCTCATTATCACACATGACTGTACAAATGCATTGTCCAACAGGTGTTGAAATAATGGGATTAAAAGGGGAGATCCCATCCGAAAGACAAAAACAATGGCAAACACAAAAAGCACTTTTGGAATCTGATTTTAGTAAACACATAAGGAAAGGGTGCACCGGTCCTGGAAATACTGCAATACCAGGTCAATGCGTGGAGTGGACAGAGCAAGCTCTATTTCCATCTCCCTGTTCTAAAAATCCATTTAATATATGGTCCCCAGATAGGGGACGTATCAGATATTAAACTGATAAGAACAGATACTACACTTGATCTTAGCCAAAAGGCCGAGAAGCGATAACCCGAACGTGCCGCGCGTTTTGCTTCTTTTGCTTGCACCACAATGCAGTGCTGAAAGAGGAGGAATCGACATAAAAACGCCTTCCTGGCAACGCCCAAATGCCCTCCTGCCGTGCAAACACTGGCAGCAGCAGCAGCAGCAGCAGCAGCAGCAGCAGCAGTAAGTGCATGCCCACTGCCACCCCTTCTCCTTTCACACCTTGTATCAGCTTTAATCCAGTCCAGTGCTGCCTGCTGAGCAGCACTGACCAACACTGCCTGGGCCCAGGCTTTTATCTCTGAGGCCCCATTATGATGTCAGAAAGCTGGCTCTGGCTCCTGAGGTCTCCACTATGACACGTGCAAAGTTCCGTCTGAACTTTATATAAGACGGTGCGGCTCAGTCAGTCACTCAGTGTTGCCTGAGAGGGCAACACTGCAACAGCCGGCCCCCAGGCTGTCTTTTTTTTGCACAGCTAGTTGCCTCCAGGAGGCCACAAGAGGGAGACAAGGGACTGCAAAATGGAAAATAGGCATCCACCAACTTTACAGACAACTTGTTCTCCTTGCTCCTACAACCTCCATCCTTGCACAGTTTGTTATTCTTCCAGGTAACATAGTAACAAATCCAAATTGCTGCTCTCTTTGTAGGCAAGCAAGGGTTTGTTGCAACTGCAATTCTTACTTCTTCTTGAAATGTAGGGACCACAGTACATTCCATCACATCCATCTAGTGTACACAGGTAGGTCCATTGTGACGGGCGGGCGGGCGGGAGGGCTGGCTGCTTTAATGGCTGTTTGCTGTTCCCCTACTCCACTCCACTATTTGACTATGGTGCTGCATCAATCAGTGGCTGGCTCAGGTGCAGCTCTTTAACCTACCTAGGAGGGAGGGCGGAGAGAAGACAAGGAAGGTGAATGAGCTGTTCCAATGTGAAATGCCGGAAACACAGAAACACAGACGACACAAAACAAGAGGTGGCAATGTATTAATTAATTGCATTTAATAAATTAGCTCATTATCACACATGACTGTACAAATGCATTGTCCAACAGGTGTTGAAATAATGGGATTAAAAGGGGAGATCCCATCCGAAAGACAAAAACAATGGCAAACACAAAAAGCACTTTTGGAATCTGATTTTAGTAAACACATAAGGAAAGGGTGCACCGGTCCTGGAAATACTGCAATACCAGGTCAATGCGTGGAGTGGACAGAGCAAGCTCTATTTCCATCTCCCTGTTCTAAAAATCCATTTAATATATGGTCCCCAGATAGGGGACGTATCAGATATTAAACTGATAAGAACAGATACTACACTTGATCTTAGCCAAAAGGCCGAGAAGCGATAACCCGAACGTGCCGCGCGTTTTGCTTCTTTTGCTTGCACCACAATGCAGTGCTGAAAGAGGAGGAATCGACATAAAAACGCCTTCCTGGCAACGCCCAAATGCCCTCCTGCCGTGCAAACACTGGCAGCAGCAGCAGCAGCAGTAAGTGCATGCCCACTGCCACCCCTTCTCCTTTCACACCTTGTATCAGCTTTAATCCAGTCCAGTGCTGCCTGCTGAGCAGCACTGACCAACACTGCCTGGGCCCAGGCTTTTATCTCTGAGGCCCCATTATGATGTCAGAAAGCTGGCTCTGGCTCCTGAGGTCTCCACTATGACACGTGCAAAGTTCCGTCTGAACTTTATATAAGACGGTGCGGCTCAGTCAGTCACTCAGTGTTGCCTGAGAGGGCAACACTGCAACAGCCGGCCCCCAGGCTGTCTTTTTTTTGCACAGCTAGTTGCCTCCAGGAGGCCACAAGAGGGAGACAAGGGACTGCAAAATGGAAAATAGGCATCCACCAACTTTACAGACAACTTGTTCTCCTTGCTCCTACAACCTCCATCCTTGCACAGTTTGTTATTCTTCCAGGTAACATAGTAACAAATCCAAATTGCTGCTCTCTTTGTAGGCAAGCAAGGGTTTGTTGCAACTGCAATTCTTACTTCTTCTTGAAATGTAGGGACCACAGTACATTCCATCACATCCATCTAGTGTACACAGGTAGGTCCATTGTGACGGGCGGGCGGGCGGGCTGGCTGCTTTAATGGCTGTTTGCTGTTCCCCTACTCCACTCCACTATTTGACTATGGTGCTGCATCAATCAGTGGCTGGCTCAGGTGCAGCTCTTTAACCTACCTAGGAGGGAGGGCGGAGAGAAGACAAGGAAGGTGAATGAGCTGTTCCAATGTGAAATGCCGGAAACACAGACGACACAAAACAAGAGGTGGCAATGTATTAATTAATTGCATTTAATAAATTAGCTCATTATCACACACGACTGTACAAATGCATTGTCCAACAGGTGTTGAAATAATGGGATTAAAAGGGGAGATCCCATCCGAAAGGCAAAAACAATGGCAAACACAAAAAGCACTTTTGGAATCTGATTTTAGTAAACACATAAGGAAAGGGTGCACCGGTCCTGGAAATACTGAAATACCAGGTCAATGCGTGGAGTGGACAGAGCAAGCTCTATTTCCATCTCCCTGTTCTAAAAATCCATTTAATATATGGTCCCCAGATAGGGGACGTATCAGATATTAAACTGATAAGAACAGATACTACACTTGATCTTAGCCAAAAGGCCGAGAAGCGATAACCCGAACGTGCCGCACGTTTTGCTTCTTTTGCTTGCACCACAATGCAGTGCTGAAAGAGGAGGAATCGACATAAAAACGCCTTCCTGGCAACGCCCAAATGCCCTCCTGCCGTGCAAACACTGGCAGCAGCAGCAGCAGCAGCAGCAGCAGCAGCAGCAGTAAGTGCATGCCCACTGCCACCCCTTCTCCTTTCACACCTTGTATCAGCTTTAATCCAGTCCAGTGCTGCCTGCTGAGCAGCACTGACCAACACTGCCTGGGCCCAGGCTTTTATCTCTGAGGCCCCATTATGATGTCAGAAAGCTGGCTCTGGCTCCTGAGGTCTCCACTATGACACGTGCAAAGTTCCGTCTGAACTTTATATAAGACGGTGCGGCTCAGTCAGTCACTCAGTGTTGCCTGAGAGGGCAACACTGCAACAGCCGGCCCCCAGGCTGTCTTTTTTTTGCACAGCTAGTTGCCTCCAGGAGGCCACAAGAGGGAGACAAGGGACTGCAAAATGGAAAATAGGCATCCACCAACTTTACAGACAACTTGTTCTCCTTGCTCCTACAACCTCCATCCTTGCACAGTTTGTTATTCTTCCAGGTAACATAGTAACAAATCCAAATTGCTGCTCTCTTTGTAGGCAAGCAAGGGTTTGTTGCAACTGCAATTCTTACTTCTTCTTGAAATGTAGGGACCACAGTACATTCCATCACATCCATCTAGTGTACACAGGTAGGTCCATTGTGACGGGCGGGCGGGCGGGCTGGCTGCTTTAATGGCTGTTTGCTGTTCCCCTACTCCACTCCACTATTTGACTATGGTGCTGCATCAATCAGTGGCTGGCTCAGGTGCAGCTCTTTAACCTACCTAGGAGGGAGGGCGGAGAGAAGACAAGGAAGGTGAATGAGCTGTTCCAATGTGAAATGCCGGAAACACAGACGACACAAAACAAGAGGTGGCAATGTATTAATTAATTGCATTTAATAAATTAGCTCATTATCACACACGACTGTACAAATGCATTGTCCAACAGGTGTTGAAATAATGGGATTAAAAGGGGAGATCCCATCCGAAAGGCAAAAACAATGGCAAACACAAAAAGCACTTTTGGAATCTGATTTTAGTAAACACATAAGGAAAGGGTGCACCGGTCCTGGAAATACTGAAATACCAGGTCAATGCGTGGAGTGGACAGAGCAAGCTCTATTTCCATCTCCCTGTTCTAAAAATCCATTTAATATATGGTCCCCAGATAGGGGACGTATCAGATATTAAACTGATAAGAACAGATACTACACTTGATCTTAGCCAAAAGGCCGAGAAGCGATAACCCGAACGTGCCGCACGTTTTGCTTCTTTTGCTTGCACCACAATGCAGTGCTGAAAGAGGAGGAATCGACATAAAAACGCCTTCCTGGCAACGCCCAAATGCCCTCCTGCCGTGCAAACACTGGCAGCAGCAGCAGCAGCAGCAGCAGCAGCAGCAGCAGTAAGTGCATGCCCACTGCCACCCCTTCTCCTTTCACACCTTGTATCAGCTTTAATCCAGTCCAGTGCTGCCTGCTGAGCAGCACTGACCAACACTGCCTGGGCCCAGGCTTTTATCTCTGAGGCCCCATTATGATGTCAGAAAGCTGGCTCTGGCTCCTGAGGTCTCCACTATGACACGTGCAAAGTTCCGTCTGAACTTTATATAAGACGGTGCGGCTCAGTCAGTCACTCAGTGTTGCCTGAGAGGGCAACACTGCAACAGCCGGCCCCCAGGCTGTCTTTTTTTTGCACAGCTAGTTGCCTCCAGGAGGCCACAAGAGGGAGACAAGGGACTGCAAAATGGAAAATAGGCATCCACCAACTTTACAGACAACTTGTTCTCCTTGCTCCTACAACCTCCATCCTTGCACAGTTTGTTATTCTTCCAGGTAACATAGTAACAAATCCAAATTGCTGCTCTCTTTGTAGGCAAGCAAGGGTTTGTTGCAACTGCAATTCTTACTTCTTCTTGAAATGTAGGGACCACAGTACATTCCATCACATCCATCTAGTGTACACAGGTAGGTCCATTGTGACGGGCGGGCGGGCGGGCGGGCTGGCTGCTTTAATGGCTGTTTGCTGTTCCCCTACTCCACTCCACTATTTGACTATGGTGCTGCATCAATCAGTGGCTGGCTCAGGTGCAGCTCTTTAACCTACCTAGGAGGGAGGGCGGAGAGAAGACAAGGAAGGTGAATGAGCTGTTCCAATGTGAAATGCCGGAAACACAGAAACACAGACGACACAAAACAAGAGGTGGCAATGTATTAATTAATTGCATTTAATAAATTAGCTCATTATCACACATGACTGTACAAATGCATTGTCCAACAGGTGTTGAAATAATGGGATTAAAAGGGGAGATCCCATCCGAAAGACAAAAACAATGGCAAACACAAAAAGCACTTTTGGAATCTGATTTTAGTAAACACATAAGGAAAGGGTGCACCGGTCCTGGAAATACTGCAATACCAGGTCAATGCGTGGAGTGGACAGAGCAAGCTCTATTTCCATCTCCCTGTTCTAAAAATCCATTTAATATATGGTCCCCAGATAGGGGAGGTATCAGATATTAAACTGATAAGAACAGATACTACACTTGATCTTAGCCAAAAGGCCGAGAAGCGATAACCCGAACGTGCCGCGCGTTTTGCTTCTTTTGCTTGCACCACAATGCAGTGCTGAAAGAGGAGGAATCGACATAAAAACGCCTTCCTGGCAACGCCCAAACGCCCTCCTGCCGTGCAAACACTGGCAGCAGCAGCAGCAGCAGTAAGTGCATGCCCACTGCCACCCCTTCTCCTTTCACACCTTGTATCAGCTTTAATCCAGTCCAGTGCTGCCTGCTGAGCAGCACTGACCAACACTGCCTGGGCCCAGGCTTTTATCTCTGAGGCCCCATTATGATGTCAGAAAGCTGGCTCTGGCTCCTGAGGTCTCCACTATGACACGTGCAAAGTTCCGTCTGAACTTTATATAAGACGGTGCGGCTCAGTCAGTCACTCAGTGTTGCCTGAGAGGGCAACACTGCAACAGCCGGCCCCCAGGCTGTCTTTTTTTTGCACAGCTAGTTGCCTCCAGGAGGCCACAAGAGGGAGACAAGGGACTGCAAAATGGAAAATAGGCATCCACCAACTTTACAGACAACTTGTTCTCCTTGCTCCTACAACCTCCATCCTTGCACAGTTTGTTATTCTTCCAGGTAACATAGTAACAAATCCAAATTGCTGCTCTCTTTGTAGGCAAGCAAGGGTTTGTTGCAACTGCAATTCTTACTTCTTCTTGAAATGTAGGGACCACAGTACATTCCATCACATCCATCTAGTGTACACCGGTAGGTCCATTGTGACGGGCGGGCGGGCGGGCGGGCGGGCTGGCTGCTTTAATGGCTGTTTGCTGTTCCCCTACTCCACTCCACTATTTGACTATGGTGCTGCATCAATCAGTGGCTGGCTCAGGTGCAGCTCTTTAACCTACCTAGGAGGGAGGGCGGAGAGAAGACAAGGAAGGTGAATGAGCTGTTCCAATGTGAAATGCCGGAAACACAGAAACACAGACGACACAAAACAAGAGGTGGCAATGTATTAATTAATTGCATTTAATAAATTAGCTCATTATCACACATGACTGTACAAATGCATTGTCCAACAGGTGTTGAAATAATGGGATTAAAAGGGGAGATCCCATCCGAAAGACAAAAACAATGGCAAACACAAAAAGCACTTTTGGAATCTGATTTTAGTAAACACATAAGGAAAGGGTGCACCGGTCCTGGAAATACTGCAATACCAGGTCAATGCGTGGAGTGGACAGAGCAAGCTCTATTTCCATCTCCCTGTTCTAAAAATCCATTTAATATATGGTCCCCAGATAGGGGACGTATCAGATATTAAACTGATAAGAACAGATACTACACTTGATCTTAGCCAAAAGGCCGAGAAGCGATAACCCGAACGTGCCGCGCGTTTTGCTTCTTTTGCTTGCACCACAATGCAGTGCTGAAAGAGGAGGAATCGATATAAAAACGCCTTCCTGGCAACGCCCAAATGCCCTCCTGCCGTGCAAACACTGGCAGCAGCAGCAGCAGCAGCAGCAGCAGCAATAAGTGCATGCCCACTGCCACCCCTTCTCCTTTCACACCTTGTATCAGCTTTAATCCAGTCCAGTGCTGCCTGCTGAGCAGCACTGACCAACACTGCCTGGGCCCAGGCTTTTATCTCTGAGGCCCCATTATGATGTCAGAAAGCTGGCTCTGGCTCCTGAGGTCTCCACTATGACACGTGCAAAGTTCCGTCTGAACTTTATATAAGACGGTGCGGCTCAGTCAGTCACTCAGTGTTGCCTGAGAGGGCAACACTGCAACAGCCGGCCCCCAGGCTGTCTTTTTTTTGCACAGCTAGTTGCCTCCAGGAGGCCACAAGAGGGAGACAAGGGACTGCAAAATGGAAAATAGGCATCCACCAACTTTACAGACAACTTGTTCTCCTTGCTCCTACAACCTCCATCCTTGCACAGTTTGTTATTCTTCCAGGTAACATAGTAACAAATCCAAATTGCTGCTCTCTTTGTAGGCAAGCAAGGGTTTGTTGCAACTGCAATTCTTACTTCTTCTTGAAATGTAGGGACCACAGTACATTCCATCACATCCATCTAGTGTACACAGGTAGGTCCATTGTGACGGGCGGGCGGGCGGGCTGGCTGCTTTAATGGCTGTTTGCTGTTCCCCTACTCCACTCCACTATTTGACTATGGTGCTGCATCAATCAGTGGCTGGCTCAGGTGCAGCTCTTTAACCTACCTAGGAGGGAGGGCGGAGAGAAGACAAGGAAGGTGAATGAGCTGTTCCAATGTGAAATGCCGGAAACACAGAAACACAGACGACACAAAACAAGAGGTGGCAATGTATTAATTAATTGCATTTAATAAATTAGCTCATTATCACACATGACTGTACAAATGCATTGTCCAACAGGTGTTGAAATAATGGGATTAAAAGGGGAGATCCCATCCGAAAGACAAAAACAATGGCAAACACAAAAAGCACTTTTGGAATCTGATTTTAGTAAACACATAAGGAAAGGGTGCACCGGTCCTGGAAATACTGCAATACCAGGTCAATGCGTGGAGTGGACAGAGCAAGCTCTATTTCCATCTCCCTGTTCTAAAAATCCATTTAATATATGGTCCCCAGATAGGGGACGTATCAGATATTAAACTGATAAGAACAGATACTACACTTGATCTTAGCCAAAAGGCCGAGAAGCGATAACCCGAACGTGCCGCGCGTTTTGCTTCTTTTGCTTGCACCACAATGCAGTGCTGAAAGAGGAGGAATCGATATAAAAACGCCTTCCTGGCAACGCCCAAATGCCCTCCTGCCGTGCAAACACTGGCAGCAGCAGCAGCAGCAGCAGCAGCAATAAGTGCATGCCCACTGCCACCCCTTCTCCTTTCACACCTTGTATCAGCTTTAATCCAGTCCAGTGCTGCCTGCTGAGCAGCACTGACCAACACTGCCTGGGCCCAGGCTTTTATCTCTGAGGCCCCATTATGATGTCAGAAAGCTGGCTCTGGCTCCTGAGGTCTCCACTATGACACGTGCAAAGTTCCGTCTGAACTTTATATAAGACGGTGCGGCTCAGTCAGTCACTCAGTGTTGCCTGAGAGGGCAACACTGCAACAGCCGGCCCCCAGGCTGTCTTTTTTTTGCACAGCTAGTTGCCTCCAGGAGGCCACAAGAGGGAGACAAGGGACTGCAAAATGGAAAATAGGCATCCACCAACTTTACAGACAACTTGTTCTCCTTGCTCCTACAACCTCCATCCTTGCACAGTTTGTTATTCTTCCAGGTAACATAGTAACAAATCCAAATTGCTGCTCTCTTTGTAGGCAAGCAAGGGTTTGTTGCAACTGCAATTTTTACTTCTTCTTGAAATGTAGGGACCACAGTACATTCCATCACATCCATCTAGTGTACACAGGTAGGTCCATTGTGACGGGCGGGCGGGCTGGCTGCTTTAATGGCTGTTTGCTGTTCCCCTACTCCACTCCACTATTTGACTATGGTGCTGCATCAATCAGTGGCTGGCTCAGGTGCAGCTCTTTAACCTACCTAGGAGGGAGGGCGGAGAGAAGACAAGGAAGGTGAATGAGCTGTTCCAATGTGAAATGCCGGAAACACAGAAACACAGACGACACAAAACAAGAGGTGGCAATGTATTAATTAATTGCATTTAATAAATGAGCTCATTATCAC
The DNA here is from genome assembly GCF_050947455.1 of Rhinoderma darwinii. Lineage (NCBI taxonomy): Eukaryota > Metazoa > Chordata > Amphibia > Anura > Rhinodermatidae > Rhinoderma > Rhinoderma darwinii. The sequence continues at coordinate 77,219 of NW_027464045.1, read as the reverse complement.
ACATGACTGTACAAATGCATTGTCCAACAGGTGTTGAAATAATGGGATTAAAAGGGGAGATCCCATCCGAAAGACAAAAACAATGGCAAACACAAAAAGCACTTTTGGAATCTGATTTTAGTAAACACATAAGGAAAGGGTGCACCGGTCCTGGAAATACTGCAATACCAGGTCAATGCGTGGAGTGGACAGAGCAAGCTCTATTTCCATCTCCCTGTTCTAAAAATCCATTTAATATATGGTCCCCAGATAGGGGACGTATCAGATATTAAACTGATAAGAACAGATACTACACTTGATCTTAGCCAAAAGGCCGAGAAGCGATAACCCGAACGTGCCGCGCGTTTTGCTTATTTTGCTTGCACCACAATGCAGTGCTGAAAGAGGAGGAATCGACATAAAAACGCCTTCCTGGCAACGCCCAAATGCCCTCCTGCCGTGCAAACACTGGCAGCAGCAGCAGCAGCAGCAGCAGTAAGTGCATGCCCACTGCCACCCCTTCTCCTTTCACACCTTGTATCAGCTTTAATCCAGTCCAGTGCTGCCTGCTGAGCAGCACTGACCAACACTGCCTGGGCCCAGGCTTTTATCTCTGAGGCCCCATTATGATGTCAGAAAGCTGGCTCTGGCTCCTGAGGTCTCCACTATGACACGTGCAAAGTTCCGTCTGAACTTTATATAAGACGGTGCGGCTCAGTCAGTCACTCAGTGTTGCCTGAGAGGGCAACACTGCAACAGCCGGCCCCCAGGCTGTCTTTTTTTTGCACAGCTAGTTGCCTCCAGGAGGCCACATGACCTGCCTAGGTAGAGTCGTGTGTTAACCTTAAACCATACTATCCCCCACCCCCATTTAGTAACGACACATGACACCGAGGTTGGATGTGAAATGGCCACAGCAGCCGTTTATTAATTTCACAGTTTTATAAAAACAATTTAAATCCGAAACATTCGGATAACTAGTTAGGAATCCACCAGAGAATTCCTCCTAATAATTCACATGACCCAACATGGGTCAGAATCATAAATAACCATTAAACGTTAACATTAACCCGAGCAGAGGAAGTCCTTGAAGCCCCTTCAGATGTTCCTTTCAAGAACACACCGAATTAGCCATCTGCAAACCACTAATTACCTCCAGCCGTAAACCAGCTCGGAAGCACCGTTCACCTCTGCAGATGGCTCCACCCACTAGAAGTCCACTTCAAGGGGATAACACCCGTTGAAGCCCTCAAGTGATATACCGACCACTAGAAGTCCACTTCAAAGGGATAACACCCGATGAAGCCTTCAAGTGACATACCTTCTACCAGAAGACCACTTCAAAGGGATAACACCCGATGAAGTCTTCAACCATGTACCTTTTTTGGGGGACGCATACCCCCGATGCGACCCCCCCACCATTTTGTACTGACTGGCCTCAAGGACTCCCCCCGCCAGCTGCCATGACAACAGAACCTACTCCGGAAAAAAGAAAAACATGTTAAGTAAACACACAAAATAAAACACAACGCTCATATACGGACGTACAGAAGACCTAAGGAGTAACAAAACAAGGGTGGGAGGGTGGGAGCTTTGCTTCTTGTGTACTACTCCTCCCGCTGCTTCCGGCTCAATGCCGAGAAACAGCGGGAAGCGCAGCAACGGCCCCCCCGTCCCCCCTAGCTCCTCCCCGTCCCTCCTTCAGCTTCTTCACCTTTCCCTCACCTCTTAACATTAACCCTTTCCCTACCAGGACGGTCATGTCGGCTTCCCTCAAGCCTGCAGCTGCGTCCAGCCTCTTCTTGACCTGCCTAGGTAGAGTCGTGTGTTAACCTTAAACCATACTATCCCCCACCCCCATTTAGTAACGACACATGACACCGAGGTTGGATGTGAAATGGCCACAGCAGCCGTTTATTAATTTCACAGTTTTATAAAAACAATTTAAATCCGAAACATTCGGATAACTAGTTAGGAATCCACCAGAGAATTCCTCCTAATAATTCACATGACCCAACATGGGTCAGAATCATAAATAACCATTAAACGTTAACATTAACCCGAGCAGAGGAAGTCCTTGAAGCCCCTTCAGATGTTCCTTTCAAGAACACACCGAATTAGCCATCTGCAAACCACTAATTACCTCCAGCCGTAAACCAGCTCGGAAGCACCGTTCACCTCTGCAGATGGCTCCACCCACTAGAAGTCCACTTCAAGGGGATAACACCCGTTGAAGCCCTCAAGTGATATACCGACCACTAGAAGTCCACTTCAAAGGGATAACACCCGATGAAGCCTTCAAGTGACATACCTTCTACCAGAAGACCACTTCAAAGGGATAACACCCGATGAAGTCTTCAACCATGTACCTTTTTTGGGGGACGCATACCCCCGATGCGACCCCCCCACCATTTTGTACTGACTGGCCTCAAGGACTCCCCCCGCCACCGCGAAACAGGCCTTGACCACCTTAAGCCTGTGAGTTCCTCCACACCACCACCGCCCTTTCTATGCCTTCTGCTATAGCCAAGCTCCAAATATCAATGCCAACCTCGGTCAGATGAACCCCGTCACTCCTCCAGAAATTCCCCAATCCTGACTCCAAATCCCTATGCCTCACGCAAATGCCCCCGTTCTTTGCCACAAAACGGGACACCGCCCGGTTAACTTTTATCCGAGCCTTATTGACTCTCTCCACCGATCTAGCTAACCGCCAATGCTTCCTTGGGACTATGTCCGACCACACTACCACCAACTTGGGATAAGATACCCACAAACACAACAAATCATGTTTGATATCCCGCACCAACTCACGAAAAGGGCGGACTCCTAAGTCATTCCCACCCACGTGCAACACTAAAACCTCCGGAACCCTATCAAGCCGCACATATGTCTGGAATTCCGCCAACACCCTGTTCCACGACATACCTCTAAACCCCAGCCAATGCACAACCGCATCCTGTCGCGGAATGCGCAACTGGCGACCATCCGGGCGGACGTCCGCCCTCAAAGCCCCCCAGTGCACGTACGAATGACCCATCAACCACACCAGACAAGGAGGCGAATCTGAAACGGAAAACACAGTTAGGCACCACCATATACATTTGCAAGCATAAATAACAAAATTACAACATATGGGGGCGGACATAGGACTTAAACCTTTTAGACTCCCAACGACCAATACGCCTCACCCCCTCATCATCCAACCCCCAGCGCCCTGCTTCCGTTGCTGCGCCAATCCGGAAGGAATGAGATGAATATGAGCCTGCCGCAACCCCAACCGCCGTCAAACATTTTTTAAAAACAGCTCCAAACTGAAATCTGGACAAAAACGACCCGTCCACATGACATAACAAAGGCAAATCTGGAGACCCCCTGTTTTTTGTAAAACCACGCATGCACTCTACTGGGCACATGACCGACCCCGGGAGAGCGAACAAAACTATCAGTTTTCCCTTCCCTAATTGGTCAGTTTTTGATCTACGCAACCATACCTCCAACCGATCTGCAAAAAGGCTCACCTCCCCCGATCTCAGCCCCCCTGCCTGTTTAGTACTTGGCGACACCAACTCACCTATTCTAAATGCTCCGAAGAACGCCAACGAGAAAGCCAACCGAAACAAATCCATTTCATCTGAAGAACGACATACCGATGCCAATGAACCACCCAACAAGCCCAGCAAAGCAAACGACACCGGCCTTCTACTATCCGCCTCCACCCTACCTCTGCGCAACCCCTTCAAAGCCTGCGATACCAGAAATTCCTTCGATACATCCCGCAAGCCCCGCAACTTAAGCCCAAACGCCACCGCGGATATAAACCGGTTCACCTTCGCTACTGAAAACCCCGCCTCCCAGGCATCCCCTAACCAATACAAAAGTGCCACCAACCTGTCTCTATCCGTATTGACATCACCCAACTCTCTTACCCACTCCTCCCACTGCCTCCAACAAGCAGCATAAGCCCTCCACGTCGTGCCCGCCAAAGACCTTTGTAACAGCTGCTCTACGGGACCGATACCAGATCCCATAGATGATCCGGACACGCCAAACCAACACGTTCCGCTCCCGGAGCCAATTGCCGAAACCGGTCCCACTGCGAGCGAGAAAGAGCATCAGCAACACAATTCCGTACACCCGGGACATGCACCGCCACCACCCACGCGTTCAGCGACAAACACACCAACACTAAATGTCGCAACAATTGAACTACCGGAGGAGAGGACGCCGTGATGTTATTAATGGCAAGCACCACACCCATGTTGTCGCAGTAAAAACGGACCTTCTTATCCCTGAGCCTGTCCCCCAAAATGGTAGCCGCCACCACGATGGGAAACAGCTCGAGCAGGGCCAGATTCCGCGTCAATCCACTGGACACCCAGCTAGCCGGCCATTGACCTGCGCACCACGGACCTCCCCCGTAAGCTCCAAAGCCACCCGCCCCAGCCGCATCCGTGAAAATATTCAGATCACTCGTATCCTGCGCTGGGGCCATCCATAGCGAGCGACCATTGTACTGGCCCAAGAAGTCATCCCAAACCTGAAGATCAGCTCGGTGCTCCTCCTTGAGCCTCACAAAATGATGCGGCGCCCGCACTCCCGCCGTTGCCGCCGCCAACCTTCTACCAAACACCCTCCCCATCGGCATAATCCGGCAGGCGAAATTCAACTTCCCCAGCAGCGACTGAAGCTCCCTCAACGACATTTTCTTCCTTCTACAAGCCCGTCGCACCTCCAGCCTCAAAGCACCCAGCTTATCCGCCGGGAGCCGACACTCCATTGCCACCGAGTCAATTTCGATTCCCAAGAAACAAATCGTCGCTACCGGGCCCTCCGTTTTTTCCGGCGCCAAAGGGATCCCAAAATCCCTCGCCACCTTCTGCAGGGCATGAAGCAAGTTACCGCAAACCGGCGAACCCCCCGGGCCAACGCACAAAAAATCATCTAAGTAATGGATCAACGAATCGACCCCGGATACTCCCCTCGTTACCCACTCCACGAAGCTACTAAACGCCTCGAAGTATGCACAAGAAAGAGAACACCCCATCGGAAGGCACCGATCCACGTAAAAGGCCCCATTCCAAAAACAGCCCAACAGCCGTTGGCTTTCTGGATGCACCGGCAACAACCTGAACGCCGCCTCGATGTCGGTTTTTGCTAGCAGCGCCCCCGGACCCGCAGCCCGCACTAACCCCACCGCCTTATCGAATGAGGTATAAACTACGGAACACAACTCGTGATCAATCCCGTCGTTTACCGACGAACCTTTGGGATACGATAAATGTTGAATCAAACGAAACTTTCCGGGCTCGCGTTTAGGGACAATACCCAAAGGGGACACAACTAAATCTTTCACCGGCGACTCCACAAATGGCCCCGACATGCGCCCCAACGAAACTTCTTTTAACAACTTTTCCGACACGACTTCCGCATGCCCGTAAGCCGATTTTAAATTTCTCCGCGTAACCGGAACCTCATAAGGAGGCGGAGGAATAACAAAACCAACACTAAACCCTTCATAGAGCAACTTAGCCGCCGCCCTATCCGGATACTCATTTAGATAAGGGGCCATCCTTTCCACCCTCACCGGCGACACCCCCTTGACCAGCCCCGTGCTGGTTCCCGGACCTCTTTTTACGCAGACATTTTGCCGCCCCGTGTGATGCACCATTACACTCGGAGCACACGTGCTTGAACTTGCACGTGGCCCCGAACTTACACTGGCCTTCATTGAATTGCCAACAAAACCCCGCCTTTCCCCCGCCGCTTGGTCCACTCTGACTAGTCTGGCCTCCCTGGCCACCGCTCCCGGGAAAGGGCTGCCTAACCGGAACCGTAACCCGTAACCAGAGAGCAATATCCTTCTGGTCCCACCGAATCGCCGGCCGAACCGCCTTCCGCTGACGGAATTGCTCATCATATCGCAGCCACGCCTGACCCCCATACGCCCTATGAGCCTCCCCAATAGCATCAAAATAACAAAATAACGCCGAACAATTTTCCGGCGCCTTTTCCCCTATCACACTAGCCAATATGGCGAACGCCTGCGACCAATTAACGAACGTCTGCGGGATAAGCCTATACCGCCGCCGTTCCTCCTCGTCCTTTTTACTCTCATCCCGCTTGCTCTTATCCAAATTGAATTTAGCCAGCGGCAAGAGAGAAAAAATTTCAACATATTCATCTTTCCAGATCCGATCACGCACCTCCTGCTTTAAATGCGCCCCCAACGGACCCTCAAAACAAACATACACCTCCCCCCGAGCACGATCGTCCATGCGCACTCGATCGCCGTCCTTCTGTGCTTCAGTCTGCACCGACACCGCGACCGCCTCTCTAACCGCCACCACAGGACGCGCCTGCAACGATCCCACTTCCCTGGGGCCTTCCCAAACTACCGCAGGGGACACTTCCGTTACTACCGGCGCCGCGGCCCTATCCAGGCGCCCCACCAGCTCCCGTAAGCAACCCACTAAATCTGCCAAACCCGCTCCGTCGCGTCCGCCCGCGCCACTACCGGCCCCCGATGCTATGCTAGCAGCCCCCCCGCCGACACCCGACATAAAAATCGCTGGATAAGACAATAAAGGAGTTATACACTCACCGGGCTGCACAGGCGCTGTGTTCCCGTCAGCCGGACCATCCTGACCTCGACGATCGACGTCCAGTTCACCTTCCTCCAGTTCTTCTCTCGCCGACGACTGTCCCTCCCAACGACCTCTTCGGAAAGGGGATGAGGACGCGCTGACCGATGGGCCGGCAACCTGCCGCCCGACCGCCGGGACCCAGACTTCCGACCGGACCTGTTGCCTCGACGTCGCTGCAGATCTAGTCGTCCGTCTAGACGATCCTGACGAAGCCTGCCCCCTGGCCGGAACATCACCATGCGGGGCGGCCGTACCTTGCTCTTGACATCTTCCATCTGATGGGGGAGGGGTGACAGGGAGCCCGGCCTGCGACTCCCTGCTTACCGCCGGACCCCGTCGCGGCCTGGGATTCCTGCCAGGACGCAGGGCCTGGGAAGGGGCGGTCCTCCCAGCTGCCTGGCCTGCAGCGTCCGGGATCGGGCTCCCTCTGCGACGCCGTGTCCGCGGGACTACCTCCGGACTCAGGCGCTCTGGAGGTCGGGACCGCCGAGAGGGACGGGTCGACACAGCCTGCATCGCCGTCACCCCTGCTACCGCTCTCTGCCTGCCCAGCGCAGGAGCGGTTGTTGCCGACTCCCCCCCCGCCGCCATAGCCATGCTCGTAGGGGGGCCGGGGGAGGGGAGCCTGTCCCTTACAACAGACCCCGAACGCCGTGCCCGACGTGGCGAAACGGCGTCCGGGATCCTCGTTAATGCAGCCACGGTCTCCTCCAGCCATCCGGGACCGTGGTGCACAGCAGCGGCACGCAGCCGCTCTAAAATCAGGGCCTCTGCCATACTAAAAAGCCGGGCAACGGGGAGCTTTGCTTCTTGTGTACTACTCCTCCCGCTGCTTCCGGCTCAATGCCGAGAAACAGCGGGAAGCGCAGCAACGGCCCCCCCGTCCCCCCTAGCTCCTCCCCGTCCCTCCTTCAGCTTCTTCACCTTTCCCTCACCTCTTAACATTAACCCTTTCCCTACCAGGACGGTCATGTCGGCTTCCCTCAAGCCTGCAGCTGCGTCCAGCCTCTTCTAGAGGGAGACAAGGGACTGCAAAATGGAAAATAGGCATCCACCAACTTTACAGACAACTTGTTCTCCTTGCTCCTACAACCTCCATCCTTGCACAGTTTGTTATTCTTCCAGGTAACATAGTAACAAATCCAAATTGCTGCTCTCTTTGTAGGCAAGCAAGGGTTTGTTGCAACTGCAATTCTTACTTCTTCTTGAAATGTAGGGACCACAGTACATTCCATCACATCCATCTAGTGTACACAGGTAGGTCCATTGTGACGGGCGGGCGGGCGGGCTGGCTGCTTTAATGGCTGTTTGCTGTTCCCCTACTCCACTCCACTATTTGACTATGGTGCTGCATCAATCAGTGGCTGGCTCAGGTGCAGCTCTTTAACCTACCTAGGAGGGAGGGCGGAGAGAAGACAAGGAAGGTGAATGAGCTGTTCCAATGTGAAATGCCGGAAACACAGACGACACAAAACAAGAGGTGGCAATGTGAAGGATGGAGTGGACAGAAGTTAATGTTTATAATAATTTTCTTTCTTTAATAAAATATAGACTATAGAGTTGTGTACATAATTGTGATGAAGCAATAGTAATAGGATTAGATAAGTATACATGGCAAGATGGCCCCTGAACAGGGACTACGCACTAATAAAATAACAAGTCACTTCCTGGTATGAACGAACTATGAACTAGGAAGACATATCTAAAGGACCAGATAAGGGTGAACCTATCCATGGATGACACAAGTATCAAGAGGCTTACAGTGATACGTGCTTTTATAAAAGTGTGATAACATGTACCCACCCCCAGGAGAAAGGGGATATAGAACAAATGTGTGTAATAAATAAGTCAGTGACGCCTGATGCTGAGTGAGGAGCTTTGTACCAGACTCTGTGTGGTGTGATTCCTTTCGTACGAACTCAGCGTATTATCCCTGCCGGTTGAGACTGATTAGTACCCGAACATTTTGGCGCTCGACGTGGGGCCACACTCGAGGGATAAGCCGTGTCCGTGATCGACGACCCCCAGACGCCTCAACATCGAATCACCAGCCACGCTCCCAGGAAGTCTGATCAGCTTCAAATAAAACACGGTAAGGTTAAGTTCATGTTTATGAATATTGGCTCTTATCCGTGTGGGAGAGTGAGCAGGTGATAAGATACCGAGGTATTTGGAGTCGATCCCGGCCACACTCTCAGCGACAGAGAGTTAACCCGCTGTGTGGTTCCAAGAATCATAGTATAGATAGTCGCGTCTCGCCGGCATAGGTGATAAGTATAAGTGTGATAATTTAATTGGTCGCAGGGTATAGGTTGATACCATTAAGACGACAGGTGTAATAATTTAATTTAATTGGTCGCAGGGTATAGGTTGATACCATTAAGACGACAGGTGTAATAATTTAATTTAATTGGTCGCAGGGTATAGGTTGATACCATTAAGACGACAGGTGTAATAATTTAATTTAATTGGTCGCAGGGTATAGGTTGATACCATTAAGACGACAGGTGTAATAATTTTATTTAATTGGTCGCAGGGTATAGGTTGATACCATTAAGACGACAGGTGTAATAATTTAATTTAATTGGTCGCAGGGTATAGGTTGATACCATTAAGACGACAGAGACAGACAGTCAGTTATAATTGTGTTAAAAAAAAAATAAAAAAAAAATTGTGTTTTGTGTTCAGAAACATCGAGAATAAGGTTTCATTCTCAGGACGGTGTTAAATATAGAACAGTATGTTTAATGTGTTTAAAACAAAGAGACAGGCAAAGGAATGTGGTTCATTAACCGCAAAAGAGATAGTAGAAAAAAGAGAAGGCAAGAAGAATGTAGAAAATAGTAAGAAAGTTATGCACATAGGTGGCATATTTATAGATGGAAGAATGGGCTGCAGCTCTTAGGGAAAACAAGGGAAGATTAAGTGACGAAGGAAAGTTAGATGAAGCATTAGCTTGGCAAAGAACAGCCATAGCCATAACTAAAGACAAGTTTACTGAGCAAGAAATACGAGACAGAAAGGGTAAAATCATCAGATATGTGTATTACAAAGAACGTGTCCAGCCACCGCCCTATAATGGCGACGGTGGAATTCTAACTTCATGGGAGTGTCCCAGTTGTGGTTAACAGAACCCGCCCCAAGTTGAATATTGTGTATCATGTCACTTTCCACGCCCCGATCCTCCCATATATGCCACGCCTTCGGCACCACTCCCCGCCCCAGGAGGCCATCTTGGTACACCTAAACCTGTTGTTCCGTTATATCCGGTACTCACACAAGAAGGTGGATTTTATAAGCCCCCTCCGTAGGATGTGGCCACGCCCGGCCCAACCAAATCAGTATGAAATAATCACCTTGTTAATTTTGTAATTTGTAGTGTTTTTTCTATTTACAGAAGTTCCAGTCTAGTTCACTGATGAAACAACACATCATCATAATATAGAGATGGTGGCCGTCAGATTGTACTGTTGAACATTAACGTAGATAATTCCTATACAATGGTGTGATAAATGATTGCAGATACGTATGTTGTTTTGCCGGCATTGAAAGTGTTAAGATTGTGAGAAGCTGCGAGTTTGTGACCTCCCTCCCCCCTAAAGTGTGCTGTGTTTGAGAGGAGGAGGAGGGGGGCTGACTGGGTGCAGTCTGCAGGGCTGATGAGACAGAGGGATCTCAATATGCACTGCTGAGATATATATATATCAGTAATGTCTACAAACCTAAATACATTTCTTCTCTTTTGCGCAAGCGCTGTTGGTTATAAAAGTTACGATATTTATGTGTTATGATGTGATCAGATTTCATGTGTTTTGATGTTAATTCAGATGTATTAGACTACAGATACTGTGAGACACGGGGTATTGAAAATGTATGTGCCCCCACCGTTCCCTATTTTTATATACTGTTTATTGGTTTGCAGTAATTAATGTGATCAGAGATAATATTTTCTGTTTTATTGAATAACTAACTACAATTGTTCTATTTTTGATTTCATATGGAAATTATGTCATTGTAAAGATCACATGTTTGTCAGGAAAAAGTCATTTTTGTTTCAGGCTGTTGTACATTACAAGGGGTTAAACTAGTGTTATGTTGAGATGTAGTTTTGAACTCTGCTACATCACTCTCGCAGAGTCCACAAAGGGGGGAAGGGTGAAGGAACTGATCAGGTACAATTTTGGTTTATGTGTAAGAGACCATCCCCCTCCAGCAAAGTTACACAGGAGGCGATGTGACGTCACTCACACGAGTCTTTATGGATTTAGATGAGGGAGAAGGCAAAACAAAACTTGTCTGGACATTGTTAATTTGATGTAAAGTTTTTGGGAATGTTTTATTTTTATTTGTTTTTGTATTAATCAAGTATTTGCAGAACCTGATAAAAGTGAGATTCTCAAAGTATTCTGCATTATCAGCTGAATGAGGAGGAGTTGTGTTTGGTAGCGGCTTGTGACACCAATCCATGGAGTACCTCTACGCAAGCATATACTTTGTACTGTACTGAACAAAATGGACATGACACTGCGGTTCTCACACAAAGTCATGGACCACAGCAGCGCCCGGTAGCATATTATTCAGATAGACTAGACCCTGTGGCCCGAGGTTCCCCATCATGTGTGAAAGCTATCATTGCTGTAAATTCAATGTTAAACAAGGCCTCAGATTTGGTCCTGGCATTTCCACCACATGATATATATATTACTGCTATTCTAACTCAAGTACAACCTAAGCATTTGTCCACTGCAAGACATTTGAGATTAACCTGTGCTCTTCTTCTCCCTGAGCAGGTTACTTTACACCGCTGTACTACATTGAACCCAGCTACCTTACTGCCTTTGGAGCAAGGGGGGAGAAGACGTAGGTAAAGTATGGTCACAATTTTTGTCTGAAACTGATGAACATGATTGTATGGCCCTTATGGCCCAGGAAACAGTGGTGTTCGCACATGTAAAAGATACCCCACTCCAAAACCCAGACCTAATACTCTTTGTGGATGGTTCAAGGTATTTTGTAGAAGGATCTTTTCTTACAGGATATGCAGTAACCACCGAAGATGTAGTCCTAGAAGCAGCCTCCTTACCAGCGTCCCGCTCAGCACAAGAAGCGGAGCTTAAGGCCCTGGCAGCAGCATGCCAACATGCAGAAGGAAAGACAGCAAATATATACACTGACTCTCGAAGTAGCAGTAGTAAACATTAAAAGCTCACACCAAGGTGAGTTCACCAGAGACAAAAGGAAATGCTTTGGCAGACCAAGCAGCAAAGCAAGCAGCACAGAAGCTACCCGTGTTAGCAGCCGTATGTCAGATAAAAGATCCAGAGGAAACAAGACCAGCTGTAAGCCCGGAACTACGGCAAAAAAACTTCAAGGACAAGCAACAAAAGAAGAAAAAGACAAGTGGACGGCCCAAGGAGCAACGCTACGAAAAGATGGCCTCTGGCAATGCCAGAATAAACTGTGCCTGCCTAAGACAATGTTCCCAATGATGGCCCAAATAACACATGGAGAGACACACCAGTCAAAAACGGCAATGATGGACTTGGTAAACAAGGTGTGGTATGCTCCAGGGTTTAGTGTGATGGCCAGCAGTTTTACACAAGGATGCATGATCTGTGCAACACATAATATTGGAAGAACTGTAAAAGTACCACAGAAGCACACACCCAGACCTATATATCCGTTCCAGAGACTGCAGATAGACTATATTCAACTACCCAAAGTTGGTACCTAGGAGTATGTGCTTGTTTGTATTGATCTCTTTTCAGGATGGCCAGAAGCTTTTCCAGTAACCAAAGCTACAGCCGTAGCCACAGCAAAGAAACTGATCAACGAGGTGGTGTGCAGATATGGAGTTCCAGAGATGATCGAGAGAGACAGAGGAACTCATTTTACGGGTGAAATCATGAACCATGTGTTGTCAGCTCTAGGCATAAGTCAAGCCCTACATACACCATACCATCCACAGAGCAGTGGGAAGGTTGAGAGACTAAATGGGACTCTCAAATTGAAAATCCAAAAAGCAATGGTAGAAAACGGGAAACCATGGACCGAGTGTCTACCATTAGCCTTGTTCTCAGTAAGATACACGCCCACAAAAAGAACAGGTCTCAGCCCATATGAGATCTTATTTGGGTCGGCTCCCAGATTAGGATGTTATTTTCCACAGGTGCTCCAAATGCAGTATGGTAGACTAACAGATTATGTATCAACACTGAACAAACAATTGACCAAGGTGCATGCACAAGTATTTGCTTCCATTCCAGGTCCTGATTCAGTTGAAGGGACGTATAAGCTAGAACCAGGAGATTGGGTCGTTGTTAAAAGACACGTGAGGAAAAGTCTAGACCCAAGATTTGATGGTCCTTTTCAAGTCCTACTCGTTACAAGCACCTCAGTGAAGCTCGAAGGAAAGGCAAGCTGGATTCACGCCAGTCATTGTAAAAAGGTTCTTCAGCCAGAAGAATGAAGATCTTTGCGGTTGTTGCGGCGGTTGTTGCGTGTGCTCTTATACAAAAAGGCAGAACTGCTACTCCTGTACACGTAATCAGTACAGAATCACTGGAACAGTTCAGGACAGTGTGGGCGAATGCCACAGTGGATAGAAAGCAGGGTAACTACACATGTAAGGCCAATGCCCCGTGTTATACTACAAATGTGACTACAACCGAAGGGACTTGGAAAAAAGGACCACATGGAGGGACTGTGTACCTTCACATAGACAAAACAGCCAACATTAGCATACAAGAAGAGACGCCGGGGCTGTGGTTTTGTTGTTATGAACCAGATTTACAGTATCGACAGAAATATACAACCAGTAAAAATAGAAACGAAATGATAAATAAGACTTATGAAAGATGCAACAAGGAGAGGCTCAACTCTACGATTGTAATAAAAGAAACTGATGGGATGATATTATGTATGAATAATAGCCAAATAAGAAATAGGAGATATTTTGTATTCTTGATAACAATTTTAAGAGATATTTAGGAGTATTGAATGGTATACAGTTAGAAACCCAAGAGACCATCTCTCAAAATAGTCACATATTTACAAGGGGAAAAAAGAGATCTGAAAGGAAGTTTTGACCCCCATGTGTATATAGATGCTATAGGAGTCCCAAGGGGGGTCCCAGATGAATTCAAGGCCCGGGATCAGGTAGCAGCTTGATTTGAATCATTAATCCCTATGATCACAGCTAACAAAAATGTAGATTGGATAAATTATATCTATTACAACCAGCAACGGTTTGTTAACTATACTAGGGACGCTTTACAAGGTCTAGCTGACCAGTTAGGACCCACATCTACTATGACTTTCCAGAACCGTATGGCCCTTGATATGATACTAGCAGAAAAAGGAGGCGTTTGTGCCATGATAGGTACTACCTGTCGTACTTTTATTCCAGATAACACAGGACCAAACGGCAAAGTAACCATGGCAATCAAACAGATTGTTTCTTTATCCGAGGAATTAAAACGAAATTGAGGTTTCACAGACCCATGGGATCAGTATTTCTCATGGTTAACCGGATGGCAGAAAATTCTGGCCCAAATTGGGATTGTAATCTTAATCTTTCTAGTGCTTTTCGCAGTTATTGCTTGTTGTGTATTACCATGTATGAAGAAATTAATGACTAAAACTATAACTGAAGTAACTCCCACTTTTATGTTTTCTTCAGAAATTGAAGGACTTTTACCAACTCCATCCATGAAAACAACCACCCTTTATCGAGACTATTGTTCTGAAGATGAATAGATAGTGTAGGGTGTGCACCGACTCTTTAAGTCCAGCTACAAAGGGGGGTCTCCTAATAGGGGAGGCTCGTCTCAAACTGGTGAAAAAATCCTTTTACTCCCCTTTCCCAGAGCACGGACACACTTAGGTTAGGAAATGAAGAAAATAATGATAAAAGGGGGGACTGTGAAGGATGGAGTGGACAGAAGTTAATGTTTATAATAATTTTCTTTCTTTAATAAAATATAGACTATAGAGTTGTGTACATAATTGTGATGAAGCAATAGTAATAGGATTAGATAAGTATACATGGCAAGATGGCCCCTGAACAGGGACTACGCACTAATAAAATAACAAGTCACTTCCTGGTATGAACGAACTATGAACTAGGAAGACATATCTAAAGGACCAGATAAGGGTGAACCTATCCATGGATGACACAAGTATCAAGAGGCTTACAGTGATACGTGCTTTTATAAAAGTGTGATAACATGTACCCACCCCCAGGAGAAAGGGGATATAGAACAAATGTGTGTAATAAATAAGTCAGTGACGCCTGATGCTGAGTGAGGAGCTTTGTACCAGACTCTGTGTGGTGTGATTCCTTTCGTACGAACTCAGCGTATTATCCCTGCCGGTTGAGACTGATTAGTAC
The DNA here is from genome assembly GCF_050947455.1 of Rhinoderma darwinii. Classification (NCBI taxonomy): domain Eukaryota; kingdom Metazoa; phylum Chordata; class Amphibia; order Anura; family Rhinodermatidae; genus Rhinoderma; species Rhinoderma darwinii. The sequence goes on along the minus strand of NW_027464045.1, from coordinate 62,201 downwards.
CCGAACATTAATGTATTAATTAATTGCATTTAATAAATTAGCTCATTATCACACACGACTGTACAAATGCATTGTCCAACAGGTGTTGAAATAATGGGATTAAAAGGGGAGATCCCATCCGAAAGGCAAAAACAATGGCAAACACAAAAAGCACTTTTGGAATCTGATTTTAGTAAACACATAAGGAAAGGGTGCACCGGTCCTGGAAATACTGAAATACCAGGTCAATGCGTGGAGTGGACAGAGCAAGCTCTATTTCCATCTCCCTGTTCTAAAAATCCATTTAATATATGGTCCCCAGATAGGGGACGTATCAGATATTAAACTGATAAGAACAGATACTACACTTGATCTTAGCCAAAAGGCCGAGAAGCGATAACCCGAACGTGCCGCACGTTTTGCTTCTTTTGCTTGCACCACAATGCAGTGCTGAAAGAGGAGGAATCGACATAAAAACGCCTTCCTGGCAACGCCCAAATGCCCTCCTGCCGTGCAAACACTGGCAGCAGCAGCAGCAGCAGCAGCAGCAGCAGCAGCAGTAAGTGCATGCCCACTGCCACCCCTTCTCCTTTCACACCTTGTATCAGCTTTAATCCAGTCCAGTGCTGCCTGCTGAGCAGCACTGACCAACACTGCCTGGGCCCAGGCTTTTATCTCTGAGGCCCCATTATGATGTCAGAAAGCTGGCTCTGGCTCCTGAGGTCTCCACTATGACACGTGCAAAGTTCCGTCTGAACTTTATATAAGACGGTGCGGCTCAGTCAGTCACTCAGTGTTGCCTGAGAGGGCAACACTGCAACAGCCGGCCCCCAGGCTGTCTTTTTTTTGCACAGCTAGTTGCCTCCAGGAGGCCACAAGAGGGAGACAAGGGACTGCAAAATGGAAAATAGGCATCCACCAACTTTACAGACAACTTGTTCTCCTTGCTCCTACAACCTCCATCCTTGCACAGTTTGTTATTCTTCCAGGTAACATAGTAACAAATCCAAATTGCTGCTCTCTTTGTAGGCAAGCAAGGGTTTGTTGCAACTGCAATTCTTACTTCTTCTTGAAATGTAGGGACCACAGTACATTCCATCACATCCATCTAGTGTACACAGGTAGGTCCATTGTGACGGGCGGGCGGGCGGGCGGGCTGGCTGCTTTAATGGCTGTTTGCTGTTCCCCTACTCCACTCCACTATTTGACTATGGTGCTGCATCAATCAGTGGCTGGCTCAGGTGCAGCTCTTTAACCTACCTAGGAGGGAGGGCGGAGAGAAGACAAGGAAGGTGAATGAGCTGTTCCAATGTGAAATGCCGGAAACACAGAAACACAGACGACACAAAACAAGAGGTGGCAATGTATTAATTAATTGCATTTAATAAATTAGCTCATTATCACACATGACTGTACAAATGCATTGTCCAACAGGTGTTGAAATAATGGGATTAAAAGGGGAGATCCCATCCGAAAGACAAAAACAATGGCAAACACAAAAAGCACTTTTGGAATCTGATTTTAGTAAACACATAAGGAAAGGGTGCACCGGTCCTGGAAATACTGCAATACCAGGTCAATGCGTGGAGTGGACAGAGCAAGCTCTATTTCCATCTCCCTGTTCTAAAAATCCATTTAATATATGGTCCCCAGATAGGGGAGGTATCAGATATTAAACTGATAAGAACAGATACTACACTTGATCTTAGCCAAAAGGCCGAGAAGCGATAACCCGAACGTGCCGCGCGTTTTGCTTCTTTTGCTTGCACCACAATGCAGTGCTGAAAGAGGAGGAATCGACATAAAAACGCCTTCCTGGCAACGCCCAAACGCCCTCCTGCCGTGCAAACACTGGCAGCAGCAGCAGCAGCAGTAAGTGCATGCCCACTGCCACCCCTTCTCCTTTCACACCTTGTATCAGCTTTAATCCAGTCCAGTGCTGCCTGCTGAGCAGCACTGACCAACACTGCCTGGGCCCAGGCTTTTATCTCTGAGGCCCCATTATGATGTCAGAAAGCTGGCTCTGGCTCCTGAGGTCTCCACTATGACACGTGCAAAGTTCCGTCTGAACTTTATATAAGACGGTGCGGCTCAGTCAGTCACTCAGTGTTGCCTGAGAGGGCAACACTGCAACAGCCGGCCCCCAGGCTGTCTTTTTTTTGCACAGCTAGTTGCCTCCAGGAGGCCACAAGAGGGAGACAAGGGACTGCAAAATGGAAAATAGGCATCCACCAACTTTACAGACAACTTGTTCTCCTTGCTCCTACAACCTCCATCCTTGCACAGTTTGTTATTCTTCCAGGTAACATAGTAACAAATCCAAATTGCTGCTCTCTTTGTAGGCAAGCAAGGGTTTGTTGCAACTGCAATTCTTACTTCTTCTTGAAATGTAGGGACCACAGTACATTCCATCACATCCATCTAGTGTACACAGGTAGGTCCATTGTGACGGGCGGGCGGGCGGGCTGGCTGCTTTAATGGCTGTTTGCTGTTCCCCTACTCCACTCCACTATTTGACTATGGTGCTGTATCAATCAGTGGCTGGCTCAGGTGCAGCTCTTTAACCTACCTAGGAGGGAGGGCGGAGAGAAGACAAGGAAGGTGAATGAGCTGTTCCAATGTGAAATGCCGGAAACACAGAAACACAGACGACACAAAACAAGAGGTGGCAATGTATTAATTAATTGCATTTAATAAATTAGCTCATTATCACACATGACTGTACAAATGCATTGTCCAACAGGTGTTGAAATAATGGGATTAAAAGGGGAGATCCCATCCGAAAGACAAAAACAATGGCAAACACAAAAAGCACTTTTGGAATCTGATTTTAGTAAACACATAAGGAAAGGGTGCACCGGTCCTGGAAATACTGCAATACCAGGTCAATGCGTGGAGTGGACAGAGCAAGCTCTATTTCCATCTCCCTGTTCTAAAAATCCATTTAATATATGGTCCCCAGATAGGGGAGGTATCAGATATTAAACTGATAAGAACAGATACTACACTTGATCTTAGCCAAAAGGCCGAGAAGCGATAACCCGAACGTGCCGCGCGTTTTGCTTCTTTTGCTTGCACCACAATGCAGTGCTGAAAGAGGAGGAATCGACATAAAAACGCCTTCCTGGCAACGCCCAAACGCCCTCCTGCCGTGCAAACACTGGCAGCAGCAGCAGCAGCAGTAAGTGCATGCCCACTGCCACCCCTTCTCCTTTCACACCTTGTATCAGCTTTAATCCAGTCCAGTGCTGCCTGCTGAGCAGCACTGACCAACACTGCCTGGGCCCAGGCTTTTATCTCTGAGGCCCCATTATGATGTCAGAAAGCTGGCTCTGGCTCCTGAGGTCTCCACTATGACACGTGCAAAGTTCCGTCTGAACTTTATATAAGACGGTGCGGCTCAGTCAGTCACTCAGTGTTGCCTGAGAGGGCAACACTGCAACAGCCGGCCCCCAGGCTGTCTTTTTTTTGCACAGCTAGTTGCCTCCAGGAGGCCACAAGAGGGAGACAAGGGACTGCAAAATGGAAAATAGGCATCCACCAACTTTACAGACAACTTGTTCTCCTTGCTCCTACAACCTCCATCCTTGCACAGTTTGTTATTCTTCCAGGTAACATAGTAACAAATCCAAATTGCTGCTCTCTTTGTAGGCAAGCAAGGGTTTGTTGCAACTGCAATTCTTACTTCTTCTTGAAATGTAGGGACCACAGTACATTCCATCACATCCATCTAGTGTACACCGGTAGGTCCATTGTGACGGGCGGGCGGGCGGGCGGGCGGGCTGGCTGCTTTAATGGCTGTTTGCTGTTCCCCTACTCCACTCCACTATTTGACTATGGTGCTGCATCAATCAGTGGCTGGCTCAGGTGCAGCTCTTTAACCTACCTAGGAGGGAGGGCGGAGAGAAGACAAGGAAGGTGAATGAGCTGTTCCAATGTGAAATGCCGGAAACACAGAAACACAGACGACACAAAACAAGAGGTGGCAATGTATTAATTAATTGCATTTAATAAATTAGCTCATTATCACACATGACTGTACAAATGCATTGTCCAACAGGTGTTGAAATAATGGGATTAAAAGGGGAGATCCCATCCGAAAGACAAAAACAATGGCAAACACAAAAAGCACTTTTGGAATCTGATTTTAGTAAACACATAAGGAAAGGGTGCACCGGTCCTGGAAATACTGCAATACCAGGTCAATGCGTGGAGTGGACAGAGCAAGCTCTATTTCCATCTCCCTGTTCTAAAAATCCATTTAATATATGGTCCCCAGATAGGGGACGTATCAGATATTAAACTGATAAGAACAGATACTACACTTGATCTTAGCCAAAAGGCCGAGAAGCGATAACCCGAACGTGCCGCGCGTTTTGCTTCTTTTGCTTGCACCACAATGCAGTGCTGAAAGAGGAGGAATCGATATAAAAACGCCTTCCTGGCAACGCCCAAATGCCCTCCTGCCGTGCAAACACTGGCAGCAGCAGCAGCAGCAGCAGCAGCAATAAGTGCATGCCCACTGCCACCCCTTCTCCTTTCACACCTTGTATCAGCTTTAATCCAGTCCAGTGCTGCCTGCTGAGCAGCACTGACCAACACTGCCTGGGCCCAGGCTTTTATCTCTGAGGCCCCATTATGATGTCAGAAAGCTGGCTCTGGCTCCTGAGGTCTCCACTATGACACGTGCAAAGTTCCGTCTGAACTTTATATAAGACGGTGCGGCTCAGTCAGTCACTCAGTGTTGCCTGAGAGGGCAACACTGCAACAGCCGGCCCCCAGGCTGTCTTTTTTTTGCACAGCTAGTTGCCTCCAGGAGGCCACAAGAGGGAGACAAGGGACTGCAAAATGGAAAATAGGCATCCACCAACTTTACAGACAACTTGTTCTCCTTGCTCCTACAACCTCCATCCTTGCACAGTTTGTTATTCTTCCAGGTAACATAGTAACAAATCCAAATTGCTGCTCTCTTTGTAGGCAAGCAAGGGTTTGTTGCAACTGCAATTCTTACTTCTTCTTGAAATGTAGGGACCACAGTACATTCCATCACATCCATCTAGTGTACACAGGTAGGTCCATTGTGACGGGCGGGCGGGCGGGCTGGCTGCTTTAATGGCTGTTTGCTGTTCCCCTACTCCACTCCACTATTTGACTATGGTGCTGCATCAATCAGTGGCTGGCTCAGGTGCAGCTCTTTAACCTACCTAGGAGGGAGGGCGGAGAGAAGACAAGGAAGGTGAATGAGCTGTTCCAATGTGAAATGCCGGAAACACAGAAACACAGACGACACAAAACAAGAGGTGGCAATGTATTAATTAATTGCATTTAATAAATTAGCTCATTATCACACATGACTGTACAAATGCATTGTCCAACAGGTGTTGAAATAATGGGATTAAAAGGGGAGATCCCATCCGAAAGACAAAAACAATGGCAAACACAAAAAGCACTTTTGGAATCTGATTTTAGTAAACACATAAGGAAAGGGTGCACCGGTCCTGGAAATACTGCAATACCAGGTCAATGCGTGGAGTGGACAGAGCAAGCTCTATTTCCATCTCCCTGTTCTAAAAATCCATTTAATATATGGTCCCCAGATAGGGGACGTATCAGATATTAAACTGATAAGAACAGATACTACACTTGATCTTAGCCAAAAGGCCGAGAAGCGATAACCCGAACGTGCCGCGCGTTTTGCTTCTTTTGCTTGCACCACAATGCAGTGCTGAAAGAGGAGGAATCGATATAAAAACGCCTTCCTGGCAACGCCCAAATGCCCTCCTGCCGTGCAAACACTGGCAGCAGCAGCAGCAGCAGCAGCAATAAGTGCATGCCCACTGCCACCCCTTCTCCTTTCACACCTTGTATCAGCTTTAATCCAGTCCAGTGCTGCCTGCTGAGCAGCACTGACCAACACTGCCTGGGCCCAGGCTTTTATCTCTGAGGCCCCATTATGATGTCAGAAAGCTGGCTCTGGCTCCTGAGGTCTCCACTATGACACGTGCAAAGTTCCGTCTGAACTTTATATAAGACGGTGCGGCTCAGTCAGTCACTCAGTGTTGCCTGAGAGGGCAACACTGCAACAGCCGGCCCCCAGGCTGTCTTTTTTTTGCACAGCTAGTTGCCTCCAGGAGGCCACAAGAGGGAGACAAGGGACTGCAAAATGGAAAATAGGCATCCACCAACTTTACAGACAACTTGTTCTCCTTGCTCCTACAACCTCCATCCTTGCACAGTTTGTTATTCTTCCAGGTAACATAGTAACAAATCCAAATTGCTGCTCTCTTTGTAGGCAAGCAAGGGTTTGTTGCAACTGCAATTTTTACTTCTTCTTGAAATGTAGGGACCACAGTACATTCCATCACATCCATCTAGTGTACACAGGTAGGTCCATTGTGACGGGCGGGCGGGCTGGCTGCTTTAATGGCTGTTTGCTGTTCCCCTACTCCACTCCACTATTTGACTATGGTGCTGCATCAATCAGTGGCTGGCTCAGGTGCAGCTCTTTAACCTACCTAGGAGGGAGGGCGGAGAGAAGACAAGGAAGGTGAATGAGCTGTTCCAATGTGAAATGCCGGAAACACAGAAACACAGACGACACAAAACAAGAGGTGGCAATGTATTAATTAATTGCATTTAATAAATTAGCTCATTATCACACATGACTGTACAAATGCATTGTCCAACAGGTGTTGAAATAATGGGATTAAAAGGGGAGATCCCATCCAAAAGACAAAAACAATGGCAAACACAAAAAGCACTTTTGGAATCTGATTTTAGTAAACACATAAGGAAAGGGTGCACCGGTCCTGGAAATACTGCAATACCAGGTCAATGCGTGGAGTGGACAGAGCAAGCTCTATTTCCATCTCCCTGTTCTAAAAATCCATTTAATATATGGTCCCCAGATAGGGGACGTATCAGATATTAAACTGATAAGAACAGATACTACACTTGATCTTAGCCAAAAGGCCGAGAAGCGATAACCCGAACGTGCCGCGCGTTTTGCTTCTTTTGCTTGCACCACAATGCAGTGCTGAAAGAGGAGGAATCGACATAAAAACGCCTTCCTGGCAACGCCCAAATGCCCTCCTGCCGTGCAAACACTGGCAGCAGCAGCAGCAGCAGCAGCAGCAGTAAGTGCATGCCCACTGCCACCCCTTCTCCTTTCACACCTTGTATCAGCTTTAATCCAGTCCAGTGCTGCCTGCTGAGCAGCACTGACCAACACTGCCTGGGCCCAGGCTTTTATCTCTGAGGCCCCATTATGATGTCAGAAAGCTGGCTCTGGCTCCTGAGGTCTCCACTATGACACGTGCAAAGTTCCGTCTGAACTTTATATAAGACGGTGCGGCTCAGTCAGTCACTCAGTGTTGCCTGAGAGGGCAACACTGCAACAGCCGGCCCCCAGGCTGTCTTTTTTTTGCACAGCTAGTTGCCTCCAGGAGGCCACAAGAGGGAGACAAGGGACTGCAAAATGGAAAATAGGCATCCACCAACTTTACAGACAACTTGTTCTCCTTGCTCCTACAACCTCCATCCTTGCACAGTTTGTTATTCTTCCAGGTAACATAGTAACAAATCCAAATTGCTGCTCTCTTTGTAGGCAAGCAAGGGTTTGTTGCAACTGCAATTCTTACTTCTTCTTGAAATGTAGGGACCACAGTACATTCCATCACATCCATCTAGTGTACACAGGTAGGTCCATTGTGACGGGCGGGCGGGCGGGCTGGCTGCTTTAATGGCTGTTTGCTGTTCCCCTACTCCACTCCACTATTTGACTATGGTGCTGCATCAATCAGTGGCTGGCTCAGGTGCAGCTCTTTAACCTACCTAGGAGGGAGGGCGGAGAGAAGACAAGGAAGGTGAATGAGCTGTTCCAATGTGAAATGCCGGAAACACAGAAACACAGACGACACAAAACAAGAGGTGGCAATGTATTAATTAATTGCATTTAATAAATTAGCTCATTATCACACATGACTGTACAAATGCATTGTCCAACAGGTGTTGAAATAATGGGATTAAAAGGGGAGATCCCATCCGAAAGACAAAAACAATGGCAAACACAAAAAGCACTTTTGGAATCTGATTTTAGTAAACACATAAGGAAAGGGTGCACCGGTCCTGGAAATACTGCAATACCAGGTCAATGCGTGGAGTGGACAGAGCAAGCTCTATTTCCATCTCCCTGTTCTAAAAATCCATTTAATATATGGTCCCCAGATAGGGGACGTATCAGATATTAAACTGATAAGAACAGATACTACACTTGATCTTAGCCAAAAGGCCGAGAAGCGATAACCCGAACGTGCCGCGCGTTTTGCTTCTTTTGCTTGCACCACAATGCAGTGCTGAAAGAGGAGGAATCGACATAAAAACGCCTTCCTGGCAACGCCCAAATGCCCTCCTGCCGTGCAAACACTGGCAGCAGCAGCAGCAGCAGCAGCAGCAGTAAGTGCATGCCCACTGCCACCCCTTCTCCTTTCACACCTTGTATCAGCTTTAATCCAGTCCAGTGCTGCCTGCTGAGCAGCACTGACCAACACTGCCTGGGCCCAGGCTTTTATCTCTGAGGCCCCATTATGATGTCAGAAAGCTGGCTCTGGCTCCTGAGGTCTCCACTATGACACGTGCAAAGTTCCGTCTGAACTTTATATAAGACGGTGCGGCTCAGTCAGTCACTCAGTGTTGCCTGAGAGGGCAACACTGCAACAGCCGGCCCCCAGGCTGTCTTTTTTTTGCACAGCTAGTTGCCTCCAGGAGGCCACAAGAGGGAGACAAGGGACTGCAAAATGGAAAATAGGCATCCACCAACTTTACAGACAACTTGTTCTCCTTGCTCCTACAACCTCCATCCTTGCACAGTTTGTTATTCTTCCAGGTAACATAGTAACAAATCCAAATTGCTGCTCTCTTTGTAGGCAAGCAAGGGTTTGTTGCAACTGCAATTCTTACTTCTTCTTGAAATGCAGGGACCACAGTACATTCCATCACATCCATCTAGTGTACACAGGTAGGTCCATTGTGACGGGCGGGCGGGCGGGCTGGCTGCTTTAATGGCTGTTTGCTGTTCCCCTACTCCACTCCACTATTTGACTATGGTGCTGCATCAATCAGTGGCTGGCTCAGGTGCAGCTCTTTAACCTACCTAGGAGGGAGGGCGGAGAGAAGACAAGGAAGGTGAATGAGCTGTTCCAATGTGAAATGCCGGAAACACAGAAACACAGACGACACAAAACAAGAGGTGGCAATGTATTAATTAATTGCATTTAATAAATTAGCTCATTATCACACATGACTGTACAAATGCATTGTCCAACAGGTGTTGAAATAATGGGATTAAAAGGGGAGATCCCATCCGAAAGACAAAAACAATGGCAAACACAAAAAGCACTTTTGGAATCTGATTTTAGTAAACACATAAGGAAAGGGTGCACCGGTCCTGGAAATACTGCAATACCAGGTCAATGCGTGGAGTGGACAGAGCAAGCTCTATTTCCATCTCCCTGTTCTAAAAATCCATTTAATATATGGTCCCCAGATAGGGGACGTATCAGATATTAAACTGATAAGAACAGATACTACACTTGATCTTAGCCAAAAGGCCGAGAAGCGATAACCCGAACGTGCCGCGCGTTTTGCTTCTTTTGCTTGCACCACAATGCAGTGCTGAAAGAGGAGGAATCGACATAAAAACGCCTTCCTGGCAACGCCCAAATGCCCTCCTGCCGTGCAAACACTGGCAGCAGCAGCAGCAGCAGCAGCAGTAAGTGCATGCCCACTGCCACCCCTTCTCCTTTCACACCTTGTATCAGCTTTAATCCAGTCCAGTGCTGCCTGCTGAGCAGCACTGACCAACACTGCCTGGGCCCAGGCTTTTATCTCTGAGGCCCCATTATGATGTCAGAAAGCTGGCTCTGGCTCCTGAGGTCTCCACTATGACACGTGCAAAGTTCCGTCTGAACTTTATATAAGACGGTGCGGCTCAGTCAGTCACTCAGTGTTGCCTGAGAGGGCAACACTGCAACAGCCGGCCCCCAGGCTGTCTTTTTTTTGCACAGCTAGTTGCCTCCAGGAGGCCACAAGAGGGAGACAAGGGACTGCAAAATGGAAAATAGGCATCCACCAACTTTACAGACAACTTGTTCTCCTTGCTCCTACAACCTCCATCCTTGCACAGTTTGTTATTCTTCCAGGTAACATAGTAACAAATCCAAATTGCTGCTCTCTTTGTAGGCAAGCAAGGGTTTGTTGCAACTGCAATTCTTACTTCTTCTTGAAATGTAGGGACCACAGTACATTCCATCACATCCATCTAGTGTACACAGGTAGGTCCATTGTGACGGGCGGGCGGGCGGGCTGGCTGCTTTAATGGCTGTTTGCTGTTCCCCTACTCCACTCCACTATTTGACTATGGTGCTGCATCAATCAGTGGCTGGCTCAGGTGCAGCTCTTTAACCTACCTAGGAGGGAGGGCGGAGAGAAGACAAGGAAGGTGAATGAGCTGTTCCAATGTGAAATGCCGGAAACACAGACGACACAAAACAAGAGGTGGCAATGTATTAATTAATTGCATTTAATAAATTAGCTCATTATCACACATGACTGTACAAATGCATTGTCCAACAGGTGTTGAAATAATGGAATTAAAAGGGGAGATCCCATCCGAAAGGCAAAAACAATGGCAAACACAAAAAGCACTTTTGGAATCTGATTTTAGTAAACACATAAGGAAAGGGTGCACCGGTCCTGGAAATACTGAAATACCAGGTCAATGCGTGGAGTGGACAGAGCAAGCTCTATTTCCATCTCCCTGTTCTAAAAATCCATTTAATATATGGTCCCCAGATAGGGGACGTATCAGATATTAAACTGATAAGAACAGATACTACACTTGATCTTAGCCAAAAGGCCGAGAAGCGATAACCCGAACGTGCCGCACGTTTTGCTTCTTTTGCTTGCACCACAATGCAGTGCTGAAAGAGGAGGAATCGACATAAAAACGCCTTCCTGGCAACGCCCAAATGCCCTCCTGCCGTGCAAACACTGGCAGCAGCAGCAGCAGCAGCAGCAGCAGCAGCAGTAAGTGCATGCCCACTGCCACCCCTTCTCCTTTCACACCTTGTATCAGCTTTAATCCAGTCCAGTGCTGCCTGCTGAGCAGCACTGACCAACACTGCCTGGGCCCAGGCTTTTATCTCTGAGGCCCCATTATGATGTCAGAAAGCTGGCTCTGGCTCCTGAGGTCTCCACTATGACACGTGCAAAGTTCCGTCTGAACTTTATATAAGACGGTGCGGCTCAGTCAGTCACTCAGTGTTGCCTGAGAGGGCAACACTGCAACAGCCGGCCCCCAGGCTGTCTTTTTTTTGCACAGCTAGTTGCCTCCAGGAGGCCACAAGAGGGAGACAAGGGACTGCAAAATGGAAAATAGGCATCCACCAACTTTACAGACAACTTGTTCTCCTTGCTCCTACAACCTCCATCCTTGCACAGTTTGTTATTCTTCCAGGTAACATAGTAACAAATCCAAATTGCTGCTCTCTTTGTAGGCAAGCAAGGGTTTGTTGCAACTGCAATTCTTACTTCTTCTTGAAATGTAGGGACCACAGTACATTCCATCACATCCATCTAGTGTACACAGGTAGGTCCATTGTGACGGGCGGGCGGGCGGGCGGGCTGGCTGCTTTAATGGCTGTTTGCTGTTCCCCTACTCCACTCCACTATTTGACTATGGTGCTGCATCAATCAGTGGCTGGCTCAGGTGCAGCTCTTTAACCTACCTAGGAGGGAGGGCGGAGAGAAGACAAGGAAGGTGAATGAGCTGTTCCAATGTGAAATGCCGGAAACACAGAAACACAGACGACACAAAACAAGAGGTGGCAATGTATTAATTAATTGCATTTAATAAATTAGCTCATTATCACACATGACTGTACAAATGCATTGTCCAACAGGTGTTGAAATAATGGGATTAAAAGGGGAGATCCCATCCGAAAGACAAAAACAATGGCAAACACAAAAAGCACTTTTGGAATCTGATTTTAGTAAACACATAAGGAAAGGGTGCACCGGTCCTGGAAATACTGCAATACCAGGTCAATGCGTGGAGTGGACAGAGCAAGCTCTATTTCCATCTCCCTGTTCTAAAAATCCATTTAATATATGGTCCCCAGATAGGGGAGGTATCAGATATTAAACTGATAAGAACAGATACTACACTTGATCTTAGCCAAAAGGCCGAGAAGCGATAACCCGAACGTGCCGCGCGTTTTGCTTCTTTTGCTTGCACCACAATGCAGTGCTGAAAGAGGAGGAATCGACATAAAAACGCCTTCCTGGCAACGCCCAAACGCCCTCCTGCCGTGCAAACACTGGCAGCAGCAGCAGCAGCAGTAAGTGCATGCCCACTGCCACCCCTTCTCCTTTCACACCTTGTATCAGCTTTAATCCAGTCCAGTGCTGCCTGCTGAGCAGCACTGACCAACACTGCCTGGGCCCAGGCTTTTATCTCTGAGGCCCCATTATGATGTCAGAAAGCTGGCTCTGGCTCCTGAGGTCTCCACTATGACACGTGCAAAGTTCCGTCTGAACTTTATATAAGACGGTGCGGCTCAGTCAGTCACTCAGTGTTGCCTGAGAGGGCAACACTGCAACAGCCGGCCCCCAGGCTGTCTTTTTTTTGCACAGCTAGTTGCCTCCAGGAGGCCACAAGAGGGAGACAAGGGACTGCAAAATGGAAAATAGGCATCCACCAACTTTACAGACAACTTGTTCTCCTTGCTCCTACAACCTCCATCCTTGCACAGTTTGTTATTCTTCCAGGTAACATAGTAACAAATCCAAATTGCTGCTCTCTTTGTAGGCAAGCAAGGGTTTGTTGCAACTGCAATTCTTACTTCTTCTTGAAATGTAGGGACCACAGTACATTCCATCACATCCATCTAGTTTACACAGGTAGGTCCATTGTGACGGGCGGGCGGGCGGGCTGGCTGCTTTAATGGCTGTTTGCTGTTCCCCTACTCCACTCCACTATTTGACTATGGTGCTGTATCAATCAGTGGCTGGCTCAGGTGCAGCTCTTTAACCTACCTAGGAGGGAGGGCGGAGAGAAGACAAGGAAGGTGAATGAGCTGTTCCAATGTGAAATGCCGGAAACACAGAAACACAGACGACACAAAACAAGAGGTGGCAATGTATTAATTAATTGCATTTAATAAATTAGCTCATTATCACACATGACTGTACAAATGCATTGTCCAACAGGTGTTGAAATAATGGGATTAAAAGGGGAGATCCCATCCGAAAGACAAAAACAATGGCAAACACAAAAAGCACTTTTGGAATCTGATTTTAGTAAACACATAAGGAAAGGGTGCACCGGTCCTGGAAATACTGCAATACCAGGTCAATGCGTGGAGTGGACAGAGCAAGCTCTATTTCCATCTCCCTGTTCTAAAAATCCATTTAATATATGGTCCCCAGATAGGGGAGGTATCAGATATTAAACTGATAAGAACAGATACTACACTTGATCTTAGCCAAAAGGCCGAGAAGCGATAACCCGAACGTGCCGCGCGTTTTGCTTCTTTTGCTTGCACCACAATGCAGTGCTGAAAGAGGAGGAATCGACATAAAAACGCCTTCCTGGCAACGCCCAAACGCCCTCCTGCCGTGCAAACACTGGCAGCAGCAGCAGCAGCAGTAAGTGCATGCCCACTGCCACCCCTTCTCCTTTCACACCTTGTATCAGCTTTAATCCAGTCCAGTGCTGCCTGCTGAGCAGCACTGACCAACACTGCCTGGGCCCAGGCTTTTATCTCTGAGGCCCCATTATGATGTCAGAAAGCTGGCTCTGGCTCCTGAGGTCTCCACTATGACACGTGCAAAGTTCCGTCTGAACTTTATATAAGACGGTGCGGCTCAGTCAGTCACTCAGTGTTGCCTGAGAGGGCAACACTGCAACAGCCGGCCCCCAGGCTGTCTTTTTTTTGCACAGCTAGTTGCCTCCAGGAGGCCACAAGAGGGAGACAAGGGACTGCAAAATGGAAAATAGGCATCCACCAACTTTACAGACAACTTGTTCTCCTTGCTCCTACAACCTCCATCCTTGCACAGTTTGTTATTCTTCCAGGTAACATAGTAACAAATCCAAATTGCTGCTCTCTTTGTAGGCAAGCAAGGGTTTGTTGCAACTGCAATTCTTACTTCTTCTTGAAATGTAGGGACCACAGTACATTCCATCACATCCATCTAGTGTACACAGGTAGGTCCATTGTGACGGGCGGGCGGGCGGGCGGGCGGGCTGGCTGCTTTAATGGCTGTTTGCTGTTCCCCTACTCCACTCCACTATTTGACTATGGTGCTGCATCAATCAGTGGCTGGCTCAGGTGCAGCTCTTTAACCTACCTAGGAGGGAGGGCGGAGAGAAGACAAGGAAGGTGAATGAGCTGTTCCAATGTGAAATGCCGGAAACACAGAAACACAGACGACACAAAACAAGAGGTGGCAATGTATTAATTAATTGCATTTAATAAATTAGCTCATTATCACACATGACTGTACAAATGCATTGTCCAACAGGTGTTGAAATAATGGGATTAAAAGGGGAGATCCCATCCGAAAGACAAAAACAATGGCAAACACAAAAAGCACTTTTGGAATCTGATTTTAGTAAACACATAAGGAAAGGGTGCACCGGTCCTGGAAATACTGCAATACCAGGTCAATGCGTGGAGTGGACAGAGCAAGCTCTATTTCCATCTCCCTGTTCTAAAAATCCATTTAATATATGGTCCCCAGATAGGGGACGTATCAGATATTAAACTGATAAGAACAGATACTACACTTGATCTTAGCCAAAAGGCCGAGAAGCGATAACCCGAACGTGCCGCGCGTTTTGCTTCTTTTGCTTGCACCACAATGCAGTGCTGAAAGAGGAGGAATCGACATAAAAACGCCTTCCTGGCAACGCCCAAACGCCCTCCTGCCGTGCAAACACTGGCAGCAGCAGCAGCAGCAGTAAGTGCATGCCCACTGCCACCCCTTCTCCTTTCACACCTTGTATCAGCTTTAATCCAGTCCAGTGCTGCCTGCTGAGCAGCACTGACCAACACTGCCTGGGCCCAGGCTTTTATCTCTGAGGCCCCATTATGATGTCAGAAAGCTGGCTCTGGCTCCTGAGGTCTCCACTATGACACGTGCAAAGTTCCGTCTGAACTTTATATAAGACGGTGCGGCTCAGTCAGTCACTCAGTGTTGCCTGAGAGGGCAACACTGCAACAGCCGGCCCCCAGGCTGTCTTTTTTTTGCACAGCTAGTTGCCTCCAGGAGGCCACAAGAGGGAGACAAGGGACTGCAAAATGGAAAATAGGCATCCACCAACTTTACAGACAACTTGTTCTCCTTGCTCCTACAACCTCCATCCTTGCACAGTTTGTTATTCTTCCAGGTAACATAGTAACAAATCCAAATTGCTGCTCTCTTTGTAGGCAAGCAAGGGTTTGTTGCAACTGCAATTCTTACTTCTTCTTGAAATGTAGGGACCACAGTACATTCCATCACATCCATCTAGTGTACACAGGTAGGTCCATTGTGACGGGCGGGCGGGCGGGCTGGCTGCTTTAATGGCTGTTTGCTGTTCCCCTACTCCACTCCACTATTTGACTATGGTGCTGCATCAATCAGTGGCTGGCTCAGGTGCAGCTCTTTAACCTACCTAGGAGGGAGGGCGGAGAGAAGACAAGGAAGGTGAATGAGCTGTTCCAATGTGAAATGCCGGAAACACAGAAACACAGACGACACAAAACAAGAGGTGGCAATGTATTAATTAATTGCATTTAATAAATTAGCTCATTACCACACATGACTGTACAAATGCATTGTCCAACAGGTGTTGAAATAATGGGATTAAAAGGGGAGATCCCATCCGAAAGACAAAAACAATGGCAAACACAAAAAGCACTTTTGGAATCTGATTTTAGTAAACACATAAGGAAAGGGTGCACCGGTCCTGGAAATACTGCAATACCAGGTCAATGCGTGGAGTGGACAGAGCAAGCTCTATTTCCATCTCCCTGTTCTAAAAATCCATTTAATATATGGTCCCCAGATAGGGGACGTATCAGATATTAAACTGATAAGAACAGATACTACACTTGATCTTAGCCAAAAGGCCGAGAAGCGATAACCCGAACGTGCCGCGCGTTTTGCTTCTTTTGCTTGCACCACAATGCAGTGCTGAAAGAGGAGGAATCGACATAAAAACGCCTTCCTGGCAACGCCCAAATGCCCTCCTGCCGTGCAAACACTGGCAGCAGCAGCAGCAGCAGCAGTAAGTGCATGCCCACTGCCACCCCTTCTCCTTTCACACCTTGTATCAGCTTTAATCCAGTCCAGTGCTGCCTGCTGAGCAGCACTGACCAACACTGCCTGGGCCCAGGCTTTTATCTCTGAGGCCCCATTATGATGTCAGAAAGCTGGCTCTGGCTCCTGAGGTCTCCACTATGACACGTGCAAAGTTCCGTCTGAACTTTATATAAGACGGTGCGGCTCAGTCAGTCACTCAGTGTTGCCTGAGAGGGCAACACTGCAACAGCCGGCCCCCAGGCTGTCTTTTTTTTGCACAGCTAGTTGCCTCCAGGAGGCCACAAGAGGGAGACAAGGGACTGCAAAATGGAAAATAGGCATCCACCAACTTTACAGACAACTTGTTCTCCTTGCTCCTACAACCTCCATCCTTGCACAGTTTGTTATTCTTCCAGGTAACATAGTAACAAATCCAAATTGCTGCTCTCTTTGTAGGCAAGCAAGGGTTTGTTGCAACTGCAATTCTTACTTCTTCTTGAAATGTAGGGACCACAGTACATTCCATCACATCCATCTAGTGTACACAGGTAGGTCCATTGTGACGGGCGGGCGGGCGGGCGGGCGGGCTGGCTGCTTTAATGGCTGTTTGCTGTTCCCCTACTCCACTCCACTATTTGACTATGGTGCTGCATCAATCAGTGGCTGGCTCAGGTGCAGCTCTTTAACCTACCTAGGAGGGAGGGCGGAGAGAAGACAAGGAAGGTGAATGAGCTGTTCCAATGTGAAATGCCGGAAACACAGAAACACAGACGACACAAAACAAGAGGTGGCAATGTATTAATTAATTGCATTTAATAAATTAGCTCATTATCACACATGACTGTACAAATGCATTGTCCAACAGGTGTTGAAATAATGGGATTAAAAGGGGAGATCCCATCCGAAAGACAAAAACAATGGCAAACACAAAAAGCACTTTTGGAATCTGATTTTAGTAAACACATAAGGAAAGGGTGCACCGGTCCTGGAAATACTGCAATACCAGGTCAATGCGTGGAGTGGACAGAGCAAGCTCTATTTCCATCTCCCTGTTCTAAAAATCCATTTAATATATGGTCCCCAGATAGGGGACGTATCAGATATTAAACTGATAAGAACAGATACTACACTTGATCTTAGCCAAAAGGCCGAGAAGCGATAACCCGAACGTGCCGCGCGTTTTGCTTCTTTTGCTTGCACCACAATGCAGTGCTGAAAGAGGAGGAATCGACATAAAAACGCCTTCCTGGCAACGCCCAAATGCCCTCCTGCCGTGCAAACACTGGCAGCAGCAGCAGCAGCAGCAGTAAGTGCATGCCCACTGCCACCCCTTCTCCTTTCACACCTTGTATCAGCTTTAATCCAGTCCAGTGCTGCCTGCTGAGCAGCACTGACCAACACTGCCTGGGCCCAGGCTTTTATCTCTGAGGCCCCATTATGATGTCAGAAAGCTGGCTCTGGCTCCTGAGGTCTCCACTATGACACGTGCAAAGTTCCGTCTGAACTTTATATAAGACGGTGCGGCTCAGTCAGTCACTCAGTGTTGCCTGAGAGGGCAACACTGCAACAGCCGGCCCCCAGGCTGTCTTTTTTTTGCACAGCTAGTTGCCTCCAGGAGGCCACAAGAGGGAGACAAGGGACTGCAAAATGGAAAATAGGCATCCACCAACTTTACAGACAACTTGTTCTCCTTGCTCCTACAACCTCCATCCTTGCACAGTTTGTTATTCTTCCAGGTAACATAGTAACAAATCCAAATTGCTGCTCTCTTTGTAGGCAAGCAAGGGTTTGTTGCAACTGCAATTCTTACTTCTTCTTGAAATGTAGGGACCACAGTACATTCCATCACATCCATCTAGTGTACACAGGTAGGTCCATTGTGACGGGCGGGCGGGCGGGCGGGCGGGCTGGCTGCTTTAATGGCTGTTTGCTGTTCCCCTACTCCACTCCACTATTTGACTATGGTGCTGCATCAATCAGTGGCTGGCTCAGGTGCAGCTCTTTAACCTACCTAGGAGGGAGGGCGGAGAGAAGACAAGGAAGGTGAATGAGCTGTTCCAATGTGAAATGCCGGAAACACAGAAACACAGACGACACAAAACAAGAGGTGGCAATGTATTAATTAATTGCATTTAATAAATTAGCTCATTATCACACATGACTGTACAAATGCATTGTCCAACAGGTGTTGAAATAATGGGATTAAAAGGGGAGATCCCATCCGAAAGACAAAAACAATGGCAAACACAAAAAGCACTTTTGGAATCTGATTTTAGTAAACACATAAGGAAAGGGTGCACCGGTCCTGGAAATACTGCAATACCAGGTCAATGCGTGGAGTGGACAGAGCAAGCTCTATTTCCATCTCCCTGTTCTAAAAATCCATTTAATATATGGTCCCCAGATAGGGGACGTATCAGATATTAAACTGATAAGAACAGATACTACACTTGATCTTAGCCAAAAGGCCGAGAAGCGATAACCCGAACGTGCCGCGCGTTTTGCTTCTTTTGCTTGCACCACAATGCAGTGCTGAAAGAGGAGGAATCGACATAAAAACGCCTTCCTGGCAACGCCCAAATGCCCTCCTGCCGTGCAAACACTGGCAGCAGCAGCAGCAGCAGCAGCAGTAAGTGCATGCCCACTGCCACCCCTTCTCCTTTCACACCTTGTATCAGCTTTAATCCAGTCCAGTGCTGCCTGCTGAGCAGCACTGACCAACACTGCCTGGGCCCAGGCTTTTATCTCTGAGGCCCCATTATGATGTCAGAAAGCTGGCTCTGGCTCCTGAGGTCTCCACTATGACACGTGCAAAGTTCCGTCTGAACTTTATATAAGACGGTGCGGCTCAGTCAGTCACTCAGTGTTGCCTGAGAGGGCAACACTGCAACAGCCGGCCCCCAGGCTGTCTTTTTTTTGCACAGCTAGTTGCCTCCAGGAGGCCACAAGAGGGAGACAAGGGACTGCAAAATGGAAAATAGGCATCCACCAACTTTACAGACAACTTGTTCTCCTTGCTCCTACAACCTCCATCCTTGCACAGTTTGTTATTCTTCCAGGTAACATAGTAACAAATCCAAATTGCTGCTCTCTTTGTAGGCAAGCAAGGGTTTGTTGCAACTGCAATTCTTACTTCTTCTTGAAATGTAGGGACCACAGTACATTCCATCACATCCATCTAGTGTACACAGGTAGGTCCATTGTGACGGGCGGGCGGGCGGGCGGGCTGGCTGCTTTAATGGCTGTTTGCTGTTCCCCTACTCCACTCCACTATTTGACTATGGTGCTGCATCAATCAGTGGCTGGCTCAGGTGCAGCTCTTTAACCTACCTAGGAGGGAGGGCGGAGAGAAGACAAGGAAGGTGAATGAGCTGTTCCAATGTGAAATGCCGGAAACACAGAAACACAGACGACACAAAACAAGAGGTGGCAATGTATTAATTAATTGCATTTAATAAATTAGCTCATTATCACACATGACTGTACAAATGCATTGTCCAACAGGTGTTGAAATAATGGGATTAAAAGGGGAGATCCCATCCGAAAGACAAAAACAATGGCAAACACAAAAAGCACTTTTGGAATCTGATTTTAGTAAACACATAAGGAAAGGGTGCACCGGTCCTGGAAATACTGCAATACCAGGTCAATGCGTGGAGTGGACAGAGCAAGCTCTATTTCCATCTCCCTGTTCTAAAAATCCATTTAATATATGGTCCCCAGATAGGGGACGTATCAGATATTAAACTGATAAGAACAGATACTACACTTGATCTTAGCCAAAAGGCCGAGAAGCGATAACCCGAACGTGCCGCGCGTTTTGCTTCTTTTGCTTGCACCACAATGCAGTGCTGAAAGAGGAGGAATCGACATAAAAACGCCTTCCTGGCAACGCCCAAATGCCCTCCTGCCGTGCAAACACTGGCAGCAGCAGCAGCAGCAGCAGCAGCAGTAAGTGCATGCCCACTGCCACCCCTTCTCCTTTCACACCTTGTATCAGCTTTAATCCAGTCCAGTGCTGCCTGCTGAGCAGCACTGACCAACACTGCCTGGGCCCAGGCTTTTATCTCTGAGGCCCCATTATGATGTCAGAAAGCTGGCTCTGGCTCCTGAGGTCTCCACTATGACACGTGCAAAGTTCCGTCTGAACTTTATATAAGACGGTGCGGCTCAGTCAGTCACTCAGTGTTGCCTGAGAGGGCAACACTGCAACAGCCGGCCCCCAGGCTGTCTTTTTTTTGCACAGCTAGTTGCCTCCAGGAGGCCACAAGAGGGAGACAAGGGACTGCAAAATGGAAAATAGGCATCCACCAACTTTACAGACAACTTGTTCTCCTTGCTCCTACAACCTCCATCCTTGCACAGTTTGTTATTCTTCCAGGTAACATAGTAACAAATCCAAATTGCTGCTCTCTTTGTAGGCAAGCAAGGGTTTGTTGCAACTGCAATTCTTACTTCTTCTTGAAATGTAGGGACCACAGTACATTCCATCACATCCATCTAGTGTACACAGGTAGGTCCATTGTGACGGGCGGGCGGGCGGGCGGGCGGGCTGGCTGCTTTAATGGCTGTTTGCTGTTCCCCTACTCCACTCCACTATTTGACTATGGTGCTGCATCAATCAGTGGCTGGCTCAGGTGCAGCTCTTTAACCTACCTAGGAGGGAGGGCGGAGAGAAGACAAGGAAGGTGAATGAGCTGTTCCAATGTGAAATGCCGGAAACACAGAAACACAGACGACACAAAACAAGAGGTGGCAATGTATTAATTAATTGCATTTAATAAATTAGCTCATTATCACACATGACTGTACAAATGCATTGTCCAACAGGTGTTGAAATAATGGGATTAAAAGGGGAGATCCCATCCGAAAGACAAAAACAATGGCAAACACAAAAAGCACTTTTGGAATCTGATTTTAGTAAACACATAAGGAAAGGGTGCACCGGTCCTGGAAATACTGCAATACCAGGTCAATGCGTGGAGTGGACAGAGCAAGCTCTATTTCCATCTCCCTGTTCTAAAAATCCATTTAATATATGGTCCCCAGATAGGGGAGGTATCAGATATTAAACTGATAAGAACAGATACTACACTTGATCTTAGCCAAAAGGCCGAGAAGCGATAACCCGAACGTGCCGCGCGTTTTGCTTCTTTTGCTTGCACCACAATGCAGTGCTGAAAGAGGAGGAATCGACATAAAAACGCCTTCCTGGCAACGCCCAAATGCCCTCCTGCCGTGCAAACACTGGCAGCAGCAGCAGCAGCAGTAAGTGCATGCCCACTGCCACCCCTTCTCCTTTCACACCTTGTATCAGCTTTAATCCAGTCCAGTGCTGCCTGCTGAGCAGCACTGACCAACACTGCCTGGGCCCAGGCTTTTATCTCTGAGGCCCCATTATGATGTCAGAAAGCTGGCTCTGGCTCCTGAGGTCTCCACTATGACACGTGCAAAGTTCCGTCTGAACTTTATATAAGACGGTGCGGCTCAGTCAGTCACTCAGTGTTGCCTGAGAGGGCAACACTGCAACAGCCGGCCCCCAGGCTGTCTTTTTTTTTGCACAGCTAGTTGCCTCCAGGAGGCCACAAGAGGGAGACAAGGGACTGCAAAATGGAAAATAGGCATCCACCAACTTTACAGGCAACTTGTTCTCCTTGCTCCTACAACCTCCATCCTTGCACAGTTTGTTATTCTTCCAGGTAACATAGTAACAAATCAAAATTGCTGCTCTCTTTGTAGGCAAGCAAGGGTTTGTTGCAACTGCAATTCTTACTTCTTCTTGAAATGTAGGGACCACAGTACATTCCATCACATCCATCCATCTAGTGTACACAGGTAGGTCCATTGTGACGGGCGGGCGGGCTGGCTGCTTTAATGGCTGTTTGCTGTTCCCCTACTCCACTCCACTATTTGACTATGGTGCTGCATCAATCAGTGGCTGGCTCAGGTGCAGCT
Organism: Rhinoderma darwinii; assembly: GCF_050947455.1. Taxonomy (NCBI): domain Eukaryota; kingdom Metazoa; phylum Chordata; class Amphibia; order Anura; family Rhinodermatidae; genus Rhinoderma; species Rhinoderma darwinii. The sequence goes on along the minus strand of NW_027464045.1, from coordinate 39,917 downwards.
CTTTAACCTACCTAGGAGGGAGGGCGGAGAGAAGACAAGGAAGGTGAATGAGCTGTTCCAATGTGAAATGCCGGAAACACAGAAACACAGACGACACAAAACAAGAGGTGGCAATGTATTAATTAATTGCATTTAATAAATTAGCTCATTATCACACATGACTGTACAAATGCATTGTCCAACAGGTGTTGAAATAATGGGATTAAAAGGGGAGATCCCATCCGAAAGACAAAAACAATGGCAAAAACAAAAAGCACTTTTGGAATCTGATTTTAGTAAACACATAAGGAAAGGGTGCACCGGTCCTGGAAATACTGCAATACCAGGTCAATGCGTGGAGTGGACAGAGCAAGCTCTATTTCCATCTCCCTGTTCTAAAAATCCATTTAATATATGGTCCCCAGATAGGGGACGTATCAGATATTAAACTGATAAGAACAGATACTACACTTGATCTTAGCCAAAAGGCCGAGAAGCGATAACCCGAACGGGCCGCGCGTTGACCGAGCCTGCCCAATACTGCTGTTCACCCCTTGCAGCGATTCAGCCTACTCCTAGGCAATTCCATGGGGCCCTGCAGGCTCACACACACTCACAGCTACTAAGCGGGAGGTGAATAAAGGCCGGAGAGGAAGCAAGACAGGATTTGCTTCTTTTGCTTGCACCACAATGCAGTGCTGAAAGAGGAGGAATCGACATAAAAACGCCTTCCTGGCAACGCCCAAATGCCCTCCTGCCGTGCAAACACTGGCAGCAGCAGCAGCAGCAGCAGTAAGTGCATGCCCACTGCCACCCCTTCTCCTTTCACACCTTGTATCAGCTTTAATCCAGTCCAGTGCTGCCTGCTGAGCAGCACTGACCAACACTGCCTGGGCCCAGGCTTTTATCTCTGAGGCCCCATTATGATGTCAGAAAGCTGGCTCTGGCTCCTGAGGTCTCCACTATGACACGTGCAAAGTTCCGTCTGAACTTTATATAAGACGGTGCGGCTCAGTCAGTCACTCAGTGTTGCCTGAGAGGGCAACACTGCAACAGCCGGCCCCCAGGCTGTCTTTTTTTTGCACAGCTAGTTGCCTCCAGGAGGCCACAAGAGGGAGACAAGGGACTGCAAAATGGAAAATAGGCATCCACCAACTTTACAGACAACTTGTTCTCCTTGCTCCTACAACCTCCATCCTTGCACAGTTTGTTATTCTTCCAGGTAACATAGTAACAAATCCAAATTGCTGCTCTCTTTGTAGGCAAGCAAGGGTTTGTTGCAACTGCAATTCTTACTTCTTCTTGAAATGTAGGGACCACAGTACATTCCATCACATCCATCTAGTGTACACAGGTAGGTCCATTGTGACGGGCGGGCGGGCTGGCTGCTTTAATGGCTGTTTGCTGTTCCCCTACTCCACTCCACTATTTGACTATGGTGCTGCATCAATCAGTGGCTGGCTCAGGTGCAGCTCTTTAACCTACGTAGGAGGGAGGGCGGAGAGAAGACAAGGAAGGTGAATGAGCTGTTCCAATGTGAAATGCCGGAAACACAGAAACACAGACGACACAAAACAAGAGGTGGCAATGTATTAATTAATTGCATTTAATAAATTAGCTCATTATCACACATGACTGTACAAATGCATTGTCCAACAGGTGTTGAAATAATGGGATTAAAAGGGGAGATCCCATCCGAAAGACAAAAACAATGGCAAACACAAAAAGCACTTTTGGAATCTGATTTTAGTAAACACATAAGGAAAGGGTGCACCGGTCCTGGAAATACTGCAATACCAGGTCAATGCGTGGAGTGGACAGAGCAAGCTCTATTTCCATCTCCCTGTTCTAAAAATCCATTTAATATATGGTCCCCAGATAGGGGAGGTATCAGATATTAAACTGATAAGAACAGATACTACACTTGATCTTAGCCAAAAGGCCGAGAAGCGATAACCCGAACGTGCCGCGCGTTTTGCTTCTTTTGCTTGCACCACAATGCAGTGCTGAAAGAGGAGGAATCGACATAAAAACGCCTTCCTGGCAACGCCCAAATGCCCTCCTGCCGTGCAAACACTGGCAGCAGCAGCAGCAGCAGTAAGTGCATGCCCACTGCCACCCCTTCTCCTTTCACACCTTGTATCAGCTTTAATCCAGTCCAGTGCTGCCTGCTGAGCAGCACTGACCAACACTGCCTGGGCCCAGGCTTTTATCTCTGAGGCCCCATTATGATGTCAGAAAGCTGGCTCTGGCTCCTGAGGTCTCCACTATGACACGTGCAAAGTTCCGTCTGAACTTTATATAAGACGGTGCGGCTCAGTCAGTCACTCAGTGTTGCCTGAGAGGGCAACACTGCAACAGCCGGCCCCCAGGCTGTCTTTTTTTTTGCACAGCTAGTTGCCTCCAGGAGGCCACAAGAGGGAGACAAGGGACTGCAAAATGGAAAATAGGCATCCACCAACTTTACAGACAACTTGTTCTCCTTGCTCCTACAACCTCCATCCTTGCACAGTTTGTTATTCTTCCAGGTAACATAGTAACAAATCAAAATTGCTGCTCTCTTTGTAGGCAAGCAAGGGTTTGTTGCAACTGCAATTCTTACTTCTTCTTGAAATGTAGGGACCACAGTACATTCCATCACATCCATCCATCTAGTGTACACAGGTAGGTCCATTGTGACGGGCGGGCGGGCTGGCTGCTTTAATGGCTGTTTGCTGTTCCCCTACTCCACTCCACTATTTGACTATGGTGCTGCATCAATCAGTGGCTGGCTCAGGTGCAGCTCTTTAACCTACCTAGGAGGGAGGGCGGAGAGAAGACAAGGAAGGTGAATGAGCTGTTCCAATGTGAAATGCCGGAAACACAGAAACACAGACGACACAAAACAAGAGGTGGCAATGTATTAATTAATTGCATTTAATAAATTAGCTCATTATCACACATGACTGTACAAATGCATTGTCCAACAGGTGTTGAAATAATGGGATTAAAAGGGGAGATCCCATCCGAAAGACAAAAACAATGGCAAAAACAAAAAGCACTTTTGGAATCTGATTTTAGTAAACACATAAGGAAAGGGTGCACCGGTCCTGGAAATACTGCAATACCAGGTCAATGCGTGGAGTGGACAGAGCAAGCTCTATTTCCATCTCCCTGTTCTAAAAATCCATTTAATATATGGTCCCCAGATAGGGGACGTATCAGATATTAAACTGATAAGAACAGATACTACACTTGATCTTAGCCAAAAGGCCGAGAAGCGATAACCCGAACGGGCCGCGCGTTGACCGAGCCTGCCCAATACTGCTGTTCACCCCTTGCAGCGATTCAGCCTACTCCTAGGCAATTCCATGGGGCCCTGCAGGCTCACACACACTCACAGCTACTAAGCGGGAGGTGAATAAAGGCCGGAGAGGAAGCAAGACAGGATTTGCTTCTTTTGCTTGCACCACAATGCAGTGCTGAAAGAGGAGGAATCGACATAAAAACGCCTTCCTGGCAACGCCCAAATGCCCTCCTGCCGTGCAAACACTGGCAGCAGCAGCAGCAGCAGCAGTAAGTGCATGCCCACTGCCACCCCTTCTCCTTTCACACCTTGTATCAGCTTTAATCCAGTCCAGTGCTGCCTGCTGAGCAGCACTGACCAACACTGCCTGGGCCCAGGCTTTTATCTCTGAGGCCCCATTATGATGTCAGAAAGCTGGCTCTGGCTCCTGAGGTCTCCACTATGACACGTGCAAAGTTCCGTCTGAACTTTATATAAGACGGTGCGGCTCAGTCAGTCACTCAGTGTTGCCTGAGAGGGCAACACTGCAACAGCCGGCCCCCAGGCTGTCTTTTTTTTGCACAGCTAGTTGCCTCCAGGAGGCCACAAGAGGGAGACAAGGGACTGCAAAATGGAAAATAGGCATCCACCAACTTTACAGACAACTTGTTCTCCTTGCTCCTACAACCTCCATCCTTGCACAGTTTGTTATTCTTCCAGGTAACATAGTAACAAATCCAAATTGCTGCTCTCTTTGTAGGCAAGCAAGGGTTTGTTGCAACTGCAATTCTTACTTCTTCTTGAAATGTAGGGACCACAGTACATTCCATCACATCCATCTAGTGTACACAGGTAGGTCCATTGTGACGGGCGGGCGGGCTGGCTGCTTTAATGGCTGTTTGCTGTTCCCCTACTCCACTCCACTATTTGACTATGGTGCTGCATCAATCAGTGGCTGGCTCAGGTGCAGCTCTTTAACCTACGTAGGAGGGAGGGCGGAGAGAAGACAAGGAAGGTGAATGAGCTGTTCCAATGTGAAATGCCGGAAACACAGAAACACAGACGACACAAAACAAGAGGTGGCAATGTATTAATTAATTGCATTTAATAAATTAGCTCATTATCACACATGACTGTACAAATGCATTGTCCAACAGGTGTTGAAATAATGGGATTAAAAGGGGAGATCCCATCCGAAAGACAAAAACAATGGCAAACACAAAAAGCACTTTTGGAATCTGATTTTAGTAAACACATAAGGAAAGGGTGCACCGGTCCTGGAAATACTGCAATACCAGGTCAATGCGTGGAGTGGACAGAGCAAGCTCTATTTCCATCTCCCTGTTCTAAAAATCCATTTAATATATGGTCCCCAGATAGGGGAGGTATCAGATATTAAACTGATAAGAACAGATACTACACTTGATCTTAGCCAAAAGGCCGAGAAGCGATAACCCGAACGTGCCGCGCGTTTTGCTTCTTTTGCTTGCACCACAATGCAGTGCTGAAAGAGGAGGAATCGACATAAAAACGCCTTCCTGGCAACGCCCAAATGCCCTCCTGCCGTGCAAACACTGGCAGCAGCAGCCAGCAGCAGCAGCAGTAAGTGCATGCCCACTGCCACCCCTTCTCCTTTCACACCTTGTATCAGCTTTAATCCAGTCCAGTGCTGCCTGCTGAGCAGCACTGACCAACACTGCCTGGGCCCAGGCTTTTATCTCTGAGGCCCCATTATGATGTCAGAAAGCTGGCTCTGGCTCCTGAGGTCTCCACTATGACACGTGCAAAGTTCCGTCTGAACTTTATATAAGACGGTGCGGCTCAGTCAGTCACTCAGTGTTGCCTGAGAGGGCAACACTGCAACAGCCGGCCCCAGGCTGTCTTTTTTTTGCACAGCTAGTTGCCTCCAGGAGGCCACAAGAGGGAGACAAGGGACTGCAAAATGGAAAATAGGCATCCACCAACTTTACAGACAACTTGTTCTCCTTGCTCCTACAACCTCCATCCTTGCACAGTTTGTTATTCTTCCAGGTAACATAGTAACAAATCCAAATTGCTGCTCTCTTTGTAGGCAAGCAAGGGTTTGTTGCAACTGCAATTCTTACTTCTTCTTGAAATGTAGGGACCACAGTACATTCCATCACATCCATCTAGTGTACACAGGTAGGTCCATTGTGACGGGCGGGCGGGCGGCTTTAATGGCTGTTTGCTGTTCCCCTACTCCACTCCACTATTTGACTATGGTGCTGCATCAATCAGTGGCTGGCTCAGGTGCAGCTCTTTAGCCTACCTAGGAGGGAGGGCGGAGAGAAGACAAGGAAGGTGAATGAGCTGTTCCAATGTGAAATGCCGGAAACACAGAAACACAGACGACACAAAACAAGAGGTGGCAATGTATTAATTAATTGCATTTAATAAATTAGCTCATTATCACACATGACTGTACAAATGCATTGTTCAACAGGTGTTGAAATAATGGGATTAAAAGGGGAGATCCCATCCGAAAGACAAAAACAATGGCAAACACAAAAAGCACTTTTGGAATCTGATTTTAGTAAACACATAAGGAAAGGGTGCACCGGTCCTGGAAATACTGCAATACCAGGTCAATGCGTGGAGTGGACAGAGCAAGCTCTATTTCCATCTCCCTGTTCTAAAAATCCATTTAATATATGGTCCCCAGATAGGGGACGTATCAGATATTAAACTGATAAGAACAGATACTACACTTGATCTTAGCCAAAAGGCCGAGAAGCGATAACCCGAACGTGCCGCGCGTTTTGCTTCTTTTGCTTGCACCACAATGCAGTGCTGAAAGAGGAGGAATCAACATAAAAACGCCTTCCTGGCAACGCCCAAATGCCCTCCTGCCGTGCAAACACTGGCAGCAGCAGCAGCAGCAGCAGCAGCAGTAAGTGCATGCCCACTGCCACCCCTTCTCCTTCACACCTTGTATCAGCTTTAATCCAGTCCAGTGCTGCCTGCTGAGCAGCACTGACCAACACTGCCTGGGCCCAGGCTTTTATCTCTGAGGCCCCATTATGATGTCAGAAAGCTGGCTCTGACTCCTGTGGTCTCCACTATGACACGTGCAAAGTTCCGTCTGAACTTTATATAAGATGGTGCGGCTCAGTCAGTCACTCAGTGTTGCCTGAGAGGGCAACACTGCAACAGCCGGCCCCCAGGCTGTCTTTTTTTTGCACAGCTAGTTGCCTCCAGGAGGCCACAAGAGGGAGACAAGGGACTGCAAAATGGAAAATAGGCATCCACCAACTTTACAGACAACTTGTTCTCCTTGCTCCTACAACCTCCATCCTTGCACAGTTTGTTATTCTTCCAGGTAACATAGTAACAAATCCAATTGCTGCTCTCTTTGTAGGCAAGCAAGGGTTTGTTGCAACTGCAATTCTTACTTCTTCTTGAAATGTAGGGACCACAGTACATTCCATCACATCCATCTAGTGTACACAGGTAGGTCCATTGTGACGGGCGGGCGGGCGGGCTGGCTGCTTTAATGGCTGTTTGCTGTTCCCCTACTCCACTCCACTATTTGACTATGGTGCTGCATCAATCAGTGGCTGGCTCAGGTGCAGCTCTTTAACCTACCTAGGAGGGAGGGCGGAGAGAAGACAAGGAAGGTGAATGAGCTGTTCCAATGTGAAATGCCGGAAACACAGAAACACAGACGACACAAAACAAGAGGTGGCAATGTATTAATTAATTGCATTTAATAAATTAGCTCATTATCACACATGACTGTACAAATGCATTGTCCAACAGGTGTTGAAATAATGGGATTAAAAGGGGAGATCCCATCCGAAAGACAAAAACAATGGCAAACACAAAAAGCACTTTTGGAATCTGATTTTAGTAAACACATAAGGAAAGGGTGCACCGGTCCTGGAAATACTGCAATACCAGGTCAATGCGTGGAGTGGACAGAGCAAGCTCTATTTCCATCTCCCTGTTCTAAAAATCCATTTAATATATGGTCCCCAGATAGGGGAGGTATCAGATATTAAACTGATAAGAACAGATACTACACTTGATCTTAGCCAAAAGGCCGAGAAGCGATAACCCGAACGTGCCGCGCGTTTTGCTTCTTTTGCTTGCACCACAATGCAGTGCTGAAAGAGGAGGAATCGACATAAAAACGCCTTCCTGGCAACGCCCAAATGCCCTCCTGCCGTGCAAACACTGGCAGCAGCAGCAGCAGCAGCAGCAGCAGCAGTAAGTGCATGCCCACTGCCACCCCTTCTCCTTTCACACCTTGTATCAGCTTTAATCCAGTCCAGTGCTGCCTGCTGAGCAGCACTGACCAACACTGCCTGGGCCCAGGCTTTTATCTCTGAGGCCCCATTATGATGTCAGAAAGCTGGCTCTGGCTCCTGAGGTCTCCACTATGACACGTGCAAAGTTCCGTCTGAACTTTATATAAGACGGTGCAGCTCAGTCAGTCACTCAGTGTTGCCTGAGAGGGCAACACTGCAACAGCCGGCCCCCAGGCTGTCTTTTTTTTGCACAGCTAGTTGCCTCCAGGAGGCCACAAGAGGGAGACAAGGGACTGCAAAATGGAAAATAGGCTTCCACCAACTTTACAGACAACTTGTTCCCCTTGCTCCTACAACCTCCATCCTTGCACAGTTTGTTATTCTTCCAGGTAACATAGTAACAAATCCAAATTGCTGCTCTCTTTGTAGGCAAGCAAGGGTTTGTTGCAACTGCAATTCTTACTTCTTCTTGAAATGTAGGGACCACAGTACATTCCATCACATCCATCTAGTGTACACAGGTAGGTCCATTGTGACGGGCGGGCGGGCGGGCGGGCTGGCTGCTTTAATGGCTGTTTGCTGTTCCCCTACTCCACTCCACTATTTGACTATGGTGCTGCATCAATCAGTGGCTGGCTCAGGTGCAGCTCTTTAACCTACCTAGGAGGGAGGGCGGAGAGAAGACAAGGAAGGTGAATGAGCTGTTCCAATGTGAAATGCCGGAAACACAGAAACACAGACGACACAAAACAAGAGGTGGCAATGTATTAATTAATTGCATTTAATAAATTAGCTCATTATCACACATGACTGTACAAATGCATTGTCCAACAGGTGTTGAAATAATGGGATTAAAAGGGGAGATCCCATCCGAAAGACAAAAACAATGGCAAACACAAAAAGCACTTTTGGAATCTGATTTTAGTAAACACATAAGGAAAGGGTGCACCGGTCCTGGAAATACTGCAATACCAGGTCAATGCGTGGAGTGGACAGAGCAAGCTCTATTTCCATCTCCCTGTTCTAAAAATCCATTTAATATATGGTCCCCAGATAGGGGACGTATCAGATATTAAACTGATAAGAACAGATACTACACTTGATCTTAGCCAAAAGGCCGAGAAGCGATAACCCGAACGTGCCGCGCGTTTTGCTTCTTTTGCTTGCACCACAATGCAGTTCTGAAAGAGGAGGAATCGACATAAAAACGCCTTCCTGGCAACGCCCAAATGCCCTCCTGCCGTGCAAACACTGGCAGCAGCAGCAGCAGCAGTAAGTGCATGCCCACTGCCACCCCTTCTCCTTTCACACCTTGTATCAGCTTTAATCCAGTCCAGTGCTGCCTGCTGAGCAGCACTGACCAACACTGCCTGGGCCCAGGCTTTTATCTCTGAGGCCCCATTATGATGTCAGAAAGCTGGCTCTGGCTCCTGAGGTCTCCACTATGACACGTGCAAAGTTCCGTCTGAACTTTATATAAGACGGTGCGGCTCAGTCAGTCACTCAGTGTTGCCTGAGAGGGCAACACTGCAACAGCCGGCCCCCAGGCTGTCTTTTTTTTGCACAGCTAGTTGCCTCCAGGAGTAGAGATGAGCGAACTTTTCAAAAGTTCGGTTCGGCTAGTTCGCCGAATTTCACAAAAAAGTTTGATTCGGACCGAACTAGTTCGGACCGAACCTGTCACTTACGTGCGCCGAGCATGCTACTGTCTCGGGTGCTGATAGAGTTAATGGGCTGCACTAACTCTTTCAGCAACCTTGACAGTACATGCTCGGCGCGCGGAAAATACAATTTAAATGTAATAAAAAAATAAAAATTATACGTTCGTACTTACTTTCCTCCTGTCCGGCCTCCAGCGATGACGTTTCATCCCTTTCGCCGCTGCAGCCAATCACAGGCTGTAGTGGCGGTCACGCACGGCAGGATGACGCTTCATCCCACGTGACCGCCTCTGCAGCCAATCACAGGCTGCAGCGGCGACATGGATGAAACGTCATCGCTGGAGCCCGGACAGGAGGAAAGTAAGTATGAACGTATTATTATTTTTTTTGGCATGTATGTATGTTGGCATGTATGTATGTATGTATGTTGTCATGTATGTATGTATATATGTGCATGTATGTTGGCATGTATGTATATATGTGCATGTGTGTATGTATATTTGCATGTATATATTTGCATGTATGTTTGCATGTATGTATGTTTGCATGAATGTATGTTTGCATGTATGTATGTATGTTTGCATGAATGTATGTTTGCATGTATGTATGTTGTCATGTATGTATGTATATATGTGCATGTATGTTTGTATGTATATTTGCATGTATGTATGTTTGCATGTGTGTATGTTTGCATGTATGTATGTATGTTGGCATGTATGTGTATATTTGCATGTGTATATTTGCATGTGTATATTTGCATGTATATATTTGCATGTATGTTTGCATGAATGTATGTATGTATGTTTGCATTTTATGTATGTATGTATGTATGTATGTATGTCGTCATGTATGTATGTTGTCATGTATGTATATATGTGCATGTTTGTATGTATATTTGCATGTATATATTTGCATGTATGTATGTTTGCATTTATGTATGTTTGCATGAATGTATATTTGCATGTATGTATGTTGTCATGTATGTATGTTGTCATGTATGTATACATGTTTGTATGTATGTATGTATGTTTGCATGTATGTATGTATGTATGTATGTTGTCATGTATGTTTGCATGTTTTTATTTTTGCATGTATGTTTATATATATGTGCATGTATGTAATTATGTTTGCATGTATTTATGTTTGCATGTATATTTGTGCATGCTTGTATATATGTATGTATCTTTGCATGTTTGTATGTATGGTTTCATGTGTGTGTGTATGCATGTATGTATGATAGTTTGCATGTATGTATGTTTGTATACATGTCTGTATGGCCATGTATGATACTGTCTGCTGGCGCCCTGTATCTAAGTCAACTTCGCGGCAGGCTTCTATACATGGTATAACAGTCAGTATCACACATTAAACTGAATCTAAGCCTACGACATGTTTTATTTCATTTTTTTATTTTTTTACAGGTTTGGTGTTTGGACTACGTCGGTTTCGAGGACTACTTCGATGACTGTTTTTTTTTCTACAATAAAATGGTTAATGAGGGTTGTGTTGGGGGTGCTTTATTTCAATAAAATATTTTATCTATAACTTTGTCTTTTTCTTTTCAAATTTTATTATTACCACTTTAGTAATGGCCGCTGTCTGAGTGACAACATCCATTACTAAGGCGAGGCTTAGTGTTAGCCGGTGCAGAGGCTAACACTAACCACCATTATTACCCCGGTACCCACCACCACCAGGGGTGCCGGGAAGAGCCAGGTACGATCCAGTACCCGACCATCTGTTGTGATGGTCGGGCTCTGGGGCGGCCGCAGGCTGGTATTATGAGGCTGGGAAGGGCCAAAAACAGTGGACCTTCCCACCCTTGTAATGCTAGGCTGCTGCTGCTGTGTTGTATCTGGCTGGTTATAAAAGTGGGGGGGACCTCACGTCATTTTTTTTTTATTATTTATTTTTTTTTATTTTTTTTTAAAAAAGACATGGGGTTCCACCCAATTTATCATAACCAGCCACATACAACACAGTGTTATTAGCCTGGGAATGGACAAAACCAGTGGCCCTTCCCACCCATGTAATGCCAGACTGCTGCGTATATGGCTGGTTATTAAAAATGTGGGGGACCCAACGTCTATTGTTAAATTTGTTAAATTCCAAAAAAAAAATGACGTGGGGTCCCCCCCATTTTTATAACCAGCCCGATACAACACAGCAGCAGCAGCCTAGCATTACAAGGGTGGGAAGGTCCACTGTTTTTGGCCCTTCCCAGCCTCATAATACCAGCCTACGGCCGCCCCAGTGCCCGACCATCACAACAGATGGTCGGGTACTGGATCGTACCAAGCTCTTCCCGGCACCCCTGGTGGTGGTGGGTACCGGGGTAATAATGGGTGGTTAGTGCTAGCCTCTGCACCAGCTAACACTAAGTACCGCCTTAATAATGGACGCTGTCAATCAGCCAACTACCATTATCTAGGCACTAATAAATTGAAGAAAAAAAAACACAAAGACAATTCTTTTTTATTGAAATAAGAAATCCCCAACAAAACCCTCGTTAACCATTTTATTAAATTTTAAAAAAACGTAGATCTACGCAGTAGTCCAACGAATCGAAGATGTAGTCCAATCGGTACATCAAAATCTGCAACAACATAAAAAAACAGTTATCAATGTGAACAATAACAATACTTCTACTCACCTACACACATATAGACACGCACACACAAACAAACAACCATACACAAACACACACACATATACACAAACACAACAAGATACACACACACACACACACACACACATAAACAGACAAACACACACATATATACACGCACGCACACACAAACAACCATACACAAACACACACATATACACAAACACACACATATACACAAACACACACATATACACACACCCATATACACAAACACACACATATATAAACACACACACACACACACACACACACATCTACACACAAACATATATACAAATACACCCATATATATACACAAACACACATAAACACACCCATATACACACATATACACAAACACACACATATACAAAAACACACACACACAAACATCTACACACAAACATATACACATACACCCATATATATACACACAAACACATATACACAAACACACCCATATATACACAAACACACATAAACACAAACACACATATAAAAACAAAAACAGACAAAGACACATACCCAAACACACACACTGTTTCTTTTAAATGCTGCTTGGGAACCCGCTCGATCCACTATATAAGGCTACGCTATAGTGCAGCATTTAAAAGAAACAGGATCCTGACCTGTCCATAGAGTTTAAGGCAGCACAGAGTATTTCAGGAGATGAGCGTGCAGATTCAGTGCTGCTGTGAACTCTGCTCTTACCATTACGTAGCTCTCAGTCTGTTACCTCTCCTCCACTCCTGTCCTCAAGAACACCTTCACATGATTGGCAAGTCACCACGTAATGGTAAGAGTAGAGTTCACAGCAGCACAGAGTATTTCAGGAGATGAGCGTGCGGATCTTGTGCGGGGTGGTGACTTGCCAATCATGTGAAGGTGTTATTGAGGACAGGAGTGGAGGAGAGGTAACAGACTGAGAGCTACGTAATGGTAAGAGCAGAGTTCACAGCAGCACTGAATCTGCACGCTCATCTCCTGAAATACTCTGTGCTGCCTTAAACACTGTGGACAGGTCAGGATCCTGTTTCTTTTAAATGCTGCACTGTAGCGCAGCCTTATATAGTGGATCGAGCGGGTTCCCTAGCAGCATTTAAAAGAAACAGGATCCTGACCTGTCCACAGAGTTTAAGGCAGCACAGAGTATTTCAGGAGAGGAGCACGGCCGGCCACAGGCAGCCGGTCGTTTTTCCAAGCCGTGCTCCCATTATGCACACGACCGTAAAAACACCCGTTATTGTGGGTCGTAATTACGACCCGCAATAACGGGCTCATAGACTTCTGTTACCCATGGGTACCTTCCCGTTTTCTCACGGGAAGGTGCCCGTGCCGTTAAAAAAATAGAACATGTTCTATTTTTCTATTTTACGGGCCGTGCTGCTATAAAATTTAGGGTATGTTCACACGACAGCGTCCGTAACGGCTGAAATTACGGGGATGTTTCCGTCTGAAAACATCCCCGTAATTTCAGCCGTAACGGCATGTGCAGGCGCTTGAACGCGTCGTCCATTACGGACGTAATTGGCGCTGCTATTCATTGGAGTCAATGAATAACGGCTCCAATTACGGCCAAAGAAGTGACAGGTCACTTCTTTGACGCGGGCGTCTATTTACGCGCCGTCATTTGACAGCGGCGCGTAAATTACGCCTCGTGTGAACAGACAAACGTCTGCCCATTGCTTTCAATGGGCAGATGTTTGTCAGCGCTATCGAGGCGCTATTTTCGGGCGTAATTCAGGGCAAAAAATCCCGAATTACATCCGTAATTAGTGCGTGTGAACACAGGGTATGTTCACACTCACTAATTACGGACGTAATTCGGGCGTTTTTGCCCCGAATTACGTCCAAAAATAGCGCCTCGATAGCGCGGACAAACATCTGCCCATTGAAAGCAATGGGCAGACGTTTGTCTGTTCACACGAGGCGTAATTTACGCGCCGCTGTCAAATGACGGCGCGTAAATAGACGCCCGCGTCAAAGAAGTCTGAGGTCTCCACTATGACACGTGCAAAGTTCCGTCTGAACTTTATATAAGACGGTGCAGCTCAGTCAGTCACTCAGTGTTGCCTGAGAGGGCAACACTGCAACAGCCGGCCCCCAGGCTGTCTTTTTTTTGCACAGCTAGTTGCCTCCAGGAGGCCACAAGAGGGAGACAAGGGACTGCAAAATGGAAAATAGGCTTCCACCAACTTTACAGACAACTTGTTCCCCTTGCTCCTACAACCTCCATCCTTGCACAGTTTGTTATTCTTCCAGGTAACATAGTAACAAATCCAAATTGCTGCTCTCTTTGTAGGCAAGCAAGGGTTTGTTGCAACTGCAATTCTTACTTCTTCTTGAAATGTAGGGACCACAGTACATTCCATCACATCCATCTAGTGTACACAGGTAGGTCCATTGTGACGGGCGGGCGGGCGGGCGGGCTGGCTGCTTTAATGGCTGTTTGCTGTTCCCCTACTCCACTCCACTATTTGACTATGGTGCTGCATCAATCAGTGGCTGGCTCAGGTGCAGCTCTTTAACCTACCTAGGAGGGAGGGCGGAGAGAAGACAAGGAAGGTGAATGAGCTGTTCCAATGTGAAATGCCGGAAACACAGAAACACAGACGACACAAAACAAGAGGTGGCAATGTATTAATTAATTGCATTTAATAAATTAGCTCATTATCACACATGACTGTACAAATGCATTGTCCAACAGGTGTTGAAATAATGGGATTAAAAGGGGAGATCCCATCCGAAAGACAAAAACAATGGCAAACACAAAAAGCACTTTTGGAATCTGATTTTAGTAAACACATAAGGAAAGGGTGCACCGGTCCTGGAAATACTGCAATACCAGGTCAATGCGTGGAGTGGACAGAGCAAGCTCTATTTCCATCTCCCTGTTCTAAAAATCCATTTAATATATGGTCCCCAGATAGGGGGCGTATCAGATATTAAACTGATAAGAACAGATACTACACTTGATCTTATCCAAAAGGCCGAGAAGCGATAACCCGAACGTGCCGCGCGTTTTGCTTCTTTTGCTTGCACCACAATGCAGTGCTGAAAGAGGAGGAATCGACATAAAAACGCCTTCCTGGCAACGCCCAAATGCCCTCCTGCCGTGCAAACACTGGCAGCAGCAGCAGCAGCAGCAGCAGTAAGTGCATGCCCACTGCCACCCCTTCTCCTTTCACACCTTGTATCAGCTTTAATCCAGTCCAGTGCTGCCTGCTGAGCAGCACTGACCAACACTGCCTGGGCCCAGGCTTTTATCTCTGAGGCCCCATTATGATGTCAGAAAGCTGGCTCTGGCTCCTGAGGTCTCCACTATGACACGTGCAAAGTTCCGTCTGAACTTTATATAAGACGGTGCGGCTCAGTCAGTCACTCAGTGTTGCCTGAGAGGGCAACACTGCAACAGCCGGCCCCCAGGCTGTCTTTTTTTTGCACAGCTAGTTGCCTCCAGGAGTAGAGATGAGCGAACTTTTCAAAAGTTCGGTTCGGCTAGTTCGCCGAATTTCACAAAAAAGTTTGATTCGGACCGAACTAGTTCGGACCGAACCTGTCACTTACGTGCGCCGAGCATGCTACTGTCTCGGGTGCTGATAGAGTTAATGGGCTGCACTAACTCTTTCAGCAACCTTGACAGTACATGCTCGGCGCGCGGAAAATACAATTTAAATGTAATAAAAAAATAAAAATTATACGTTCGTACTTACTTTCCTCCTGTCCGGCCTCCAGCGATGACGTTTCATCCCTTTCGCCGCTGCAGCCAATCACAGGCTGTAGTGGCGGTCACGCACGGCAGGATGACGCTTCATCCCACGTGACCGCCTCTGCAGCCAATCACAGGCTGCAGCGGCGACATGGATGAAACGTCATCGCTGGAGCCCGGACAGGAGGAAAGTAAGTATGAACGTATTATTATTTTTTTTGGCATGTATGTATGTTGGCATGTATGTATGTATGTTGTCATGTATGTATGTATATATGTGCATGTATGTTGGCATGTATGTATATATGTGCATGTGTGTATGTATATTTGCATGTATATATTTGCATGTATGTTTGCATGTATGTATGTTTGCATGAATGTATGTTTGCATGTATGTATGTATGTTTGCATGAATGTATGTTTGCATGTATGTATGTTGTCATGTATGTATGTATATATGTGCATGTATGTTTGTATGTATATTTGCATGTATGTATGTTTGCATGTGTGTATGTTTGCATGTATGTATGTATGTTGGCATGTATGTGTATATTTGCATGTGTATATTTGCATGTGTATATTTGCATGTATATATTTGCATGTATGTTTGCATGAATGTATGTATGTATGTTTGCATTTTATGTATGTATGTATGTATGTATGTATGTCGTCATGTATGTATGTTGTCATGTATGTATATATGTGCATGTTTGTATGTATATTTGCATGTATATATTTGCATGTATGTATGTTTGCATTTATGTATGTTTGCATGAATGTATATTTGCATGTATGTATGTTGTCATGTATGTATGTTGTCATGTATGTATACATGTTTGTATGTATGTTTGCATGTATGTATGTATGTATGTATGTATGTTGTCATGTATGTTTGCATGTTTTTATTTTTGCATGTATGTTTATATATATGTGCATGTATGTAATTATGTTTGCATGTATTTATGTTTGCATGTATATTTGTGCATGCTTGTATATATGTATGTATCTTTGCATGTTTGTATGTATGGTTTCATGTGTGTGTGTATGCATGTATGTATGATAGTTTGCATGTATGTATGTTTGTATACATGTCTGTATGGCCATGTATGATACTGTCTGCTGGCGCCCTGTATCTAAGTCAACTTCGCGGCAGGCTTCTATACATGGTATAACAGTCAGTATCACACATTAAACTGAATCTAAGCCTACGACATGTTTTATTTCATTTTTTTATTTTTTTACAGGTTTGGTGTTTGGACTACGTCGGTTTCGAGGACTACTTCGATGACTGTTTTTTTTTCTACAATAAAATGGTTAATGAGGGTTGTGTTGGGGGTGCTTTATTTCAATAAAATATTTTATCTATAACTTTGTCTTTTTCTTTTCAAATTTTATTATTACCACTTTAGTAATGGCCGCTGTCTGAGTGACAACATCCATTACTAAGGCGAGGCTTAGTGTTAGCCGGTGCAGAGGCTAACACTAACCACCATTATTACCCCGGTACCCACCACCACCAGGGGTGCCGGGAAGAGCCAGGTACGATCCAGTACCCGACCATCTGTTGTGATGGTCGGGCTCTGGGGCGGCCACAGGCTGGTATTATGAGGCTGGGAAGGGCCAAAAACAGTGGACCTTCCCACCCTTGTAATGCTAGGCTGCTGCTGCTGTGTTGTATCTGGCTGGTTATAAAAGTGGGGGGGACCTCACGTCATTTTTTTTTTATTATTTATTTTTTTTTATTTTTTTTTAAAAAAGACATGGGGTTCCACCCAATTTATCATAACCAGCCACATACAACACAGTGTTATTAGCCTGGGAATGGACAAAACCAGTGGCCCTTCCCACCCATGTAATGCCAGACTGCTGCGTATATGGCTGGTTATTAAAAATGTGGGGGACCCAACGTCTATTGTTAAATTTGTTAAATTCCAAAAAAAAAATGACGTGGGGTCCCCCCCATTTTTATAACCAGCCCGATACAACACAGCAGCAGCAGCCTAGCATTACAAGGGTGGGAAGGTCCACTGTTTTTGGCCCTTCCCAGCCTCATAATACCAGCCTACGGCCGCCCCAGTGCCCGACCATCACAACAGATGGTCGGGTACTGGATCGTACCAAGCTCTTCCCGGCACCCCTGGTGGTGGTGGGTACCGGGGTAATAATGGGTGGTTAGTGCTAGCCTCTGCACCAGCTAACACTAAGTACCGCCTTAATAATGGACGCTGTCAATCAGCCAACTACCATTATCTAGGCACTAATAAATTGAAGAAAAAAAAACACAAAGACAATTCTTTTTTATTGAAATAAGAAATCCCCAACAAAACCCTCGTTAACCATTTTATTAAATTTTAAAAAAACGTAGATCTACGCAGTAGTCCAACGAATCGAAGATGTAGTCCAATCGGTACATCAAAATCTGCAACAACATAAAAAAACAGTTATCAATGTGAACAATAACAATACTTCTACTCACCTACACACATATAGACACGCACACACAAACAAACAACCATACACAAACACACACACATATACACAAACACAACAAGATACACACACACACACACACACACACACACATAAACAGACAAACACACACATATATACACGCACGCACACACAAACAACCATACACAAACACACACATATACACAAACACACACATATACACAAACACACACATATACACACACCCATATACACAAACACACACATATATAAACACACACACACACACACACACACACACACATCTACACACAAACATATATACAAATACACCCATATATATACACAAACACACATAAACACACCCATATACACACATATACACAAACACACACATATACAAAAACACACACACACAAACATCTACACACAAACATATACACATACACCCATATATATACACACAAACACATATACACAAACACACCCATATATACACAAACACACATAAACACAAACACACATATAAAAACAAAAACAGACAAAGACACATACCCAAACACACACACTGTTTCTTTTAAATGCTGCTTGGGAACCCGCTCGATCCACTATATAAGGCTACGCTATAGTGCAGCATTTAAAAGAAACAGGATCCTGACCTGTCCATAGAGTTTAAGGCAGCACAGAGTATTTCAGGAGATGAGCGTGCAGATTCAGTGCTGCTGTGAACTCTGCTCTTACCATTACGTAGCTCTCAGTCTGTTACCTCTCCTCCACTCCTGTCCTCAAGAACACCTTCACATGATTGGCAAGTCACCACGTAATGGTAAGAGTAGAGTTCACAGCAGCACAGAGTATTTCAGGAGATGAGCGTGCGGATCTTGTGCGGGGTGGTGACTTGCCAATCATGTGAAGGTGTTATTGAGGACAGGAGTGGAGGAGAGGTAACAGACTGAGAGCTACGTAATGGTAAGAGCAGAGTTCACAGCAGCACTGAATCTGCACGCTCATCTCCTGAAATACTCTGTGCTGCCTTAAACACTGTGGACAGGTCAGGATCCTGTTTCTTTTAAATGCTGCACTGTAGCGCAGCCTTATATAGTGGATCGAGCGGGTTCCCTAGCAGCATTTAAAAGAAACAGGATCCTGACCTGTCCACAGAGTTTAAGGCAGCACAGAGTATTTCAGGAGAGGAGCACGGCCGGCCACAGGCAGCCGGTCGTTTTTCCAAGCCGTGCTCCCATTATGCACACGACCGTAAAAACACCCGTTATTGTGGGTCGTAATTACGACCCGCAATAACGGGCTCATAGACTTCTGTTACCCATGGGTACCTTCCCGTTTTCTCACGGGAAGGTGCCCGTGCCGTTAAAAAAATAGAACATGTTCTATTTTTCTATTTTACGGGCCGTGCTGCTATAAAATTTAGGGTATGTTCACACGACAGCGTCCGTAACGGCTGAAATTACGGGGATGTTTCCGTCTGAAAACATCCCCGTAATTTCAGCCGTAACGGCATGTGCAGGCGCTTGAACGCGTCGTCCATTACGGACGTAATTGGCGCTGCTATTCATTGGAGTCAATGAATAACGGCTCCAATTACGGCCAAAGAAGTGACAGGTCACTTCTTTGACGCGGGCGTCTATTTACGCGCCGTCATTTGACAGCGGCGCGTAAATTACGCCTCGTGTGAACAGACAAACGTCTGCCCATTGCTTTCAATGGGCAGATGTTTGTCAGCGCTATCGAGGCGCTATTTTCGGGCGTAATTCAGGGCAAAAAATCCCGAATTACATCCGTAATTAGTGCGTGTGAACACAGGGTATGTTCACACTCACTAATTACGGACGTAATTCGGGCGTTTTTGCCCCGAATTACGTCCAAAAATAGCGCCTCGATAGCGCGGACAAACATCTGCCCATTGAAAGCAATGGGCAGACGTTTGTCTGTTCACACGAGGCGTAATTTACGCGCCGCTGTCAAATGACGGCGCGTAAATAGACGCCCGCGTCAAAGAAGTGACCTGTCACTTCTTTGGCCGTAATTGGAGCCGTTATTCATTGACTCCAATGAATAGCAGCGCCAATTACGTCCGTAATGGACGCTGCGTTCAAGCGCCTGCATAACGGCTGAAATTACGGGGATGTTTTCAGGCGGAAACATCCCCGTAATTTCAGCCATAACGGACGCTGTCGTGTGAACATACCCTTATAATGACAGCACGGCTCGTAAAAGCGGCCGGCCGTGCTCGTAATTACGAGTCGTAATTACGAGCACGACCCGTAAAATAAAAAAATAGAACATGTTCTATCTTTTTAACGGCACGGGCACCTTCCCGTGAGAAAACGGGAAGGTACCCGTGGCTAACAGAAGTCTATGGGCCCGCTATTTCGGGTCGTAATTACGACCCTTAATAACGGGTGTTTTTACGGTCGTGTGCATGAGGCCCCGTAATGACGGGTGGCTACATGTGTGCACCCGTCATTACGGCAGCGTTGCTAGGCGACGTCAGTAAATAGTCACTCTTCAGGGTGCTGAAAGAGTTAACTGATCGGCAGTAACTGTTTCAGCACCCTGGACAGTGACTACCGATCACAATATAGAGTACCTGTAAAAAAAAAAAGACGTTCACACTTACCGGGAACTCCCTGCTTACTCCAGTCCGGTCTCCTGGCCGTTGCCTTGGTGACGCGTCCCTCGCGACATCCGGCCCGACATTCCTTGATGACGATGCAGCCCATGTGAGCGCTGCAGCCAATCACGGGCTGCAGAGGCCTCTGCAGCCAATCACGGGCTGCAGAGACCTCTGCAGCCAATCACGGGCTGCAGAGACTTCTGCAGCCAATCACGGGCTGCAGAGGCCTCTGCAGCCAATCACAGGCTGCCGCGTCAGAAAAGAAGGTCGGACTGGAGGAAGAAGAGAGACTCGTCCGCAAGACAACGACCAGGTACGTATGAAATGCTTTTTATTTTATTTTTAATCAGCAGCCTCTTTTCTCTATCAGTGATTGATAGAGACAAGTGGCTGCCGATTTGTATAATATTTTTGACCGGGTTCGGTCAAAACGGGTTCGGCCGAACCCGGTGAAGTTCGGATTCGCTGCGAACCGAACTTTTCCGGAAGTTCGGACCGAAACCGGGTTCGGTTGTCCCGGTTCGCTCATCTCTATCCAGGAGGCCACAAGAGGGAGACAAGGGACTGCAAAATGGAAAATAGGCATCCACCAACTTTACAGACAACTTGTTCTCCTTGCTCCTACAACCTCCATCCTTGCACAGTTTGTTATTCTTCCAGGTAACATAGTAACAAATCCAAATTGCTGCTCTCTTTGTAGGCAAGCAAGGGTTTGTTGCAACTGCAATTCTTACTTCTTCTTGAAATGTAGGGACCACAGTACATTCCATCACATCCATCTAGTGTACACAGGTAGGTCCATTGTGACGGGCGGGCGGGCGGGCTGGCTGCTTTAATGGCTGTTTGCTGTTCCCCTACTCCACTCCACTATTTGACTATGGTGCTGCATCAATCAGTGGCTGGCTCAGGTGCAGCTCTTTAACCTACCTAGGAGGGAGGGCGGAGAGAAGACAAGGAAGGTGAATGAGCTGTTCCAATGTGAAATGCCGGAAACACAGAAACACAGACGACACAAAACAAGAGGTGGCAATGTATTAATTAATTGCATTTAATAAATTAGCTCATTATCACACATGACTGTACAAATGCATTGTCCAACAGGTGTTGAAATATTGGGATTAAAAGGGGAGATCCCATCCGAAAGACAAAAACAATGGCAAACACAAAAAGCACTTTTGGAATCTGATTTTAGTAAACACATAAGGAAAGGGTGCACCGGTCCTGGAAATACTGCAATACCAGGTCAATGCGTGGAGTGGACAGAGCAAGCTCTATTTCCATCTCCCTGTTCTAAAAATCCATTTAATATATGGTCCCCAGATAGGGGACGTATCAGATATTAAACTGATAAGAACAGATACTACACTTGATCTTAGCCAAAAGGCCGAGAAGCGATAACCCGAACGTGCCGCGCGTTTTGCTTCTTTTGCTTGCACCACAATGCAGTGCTGAAAGAGGAGGAATCGACATAAAAACGCCTTCCTGGCAACGCCCAAATGCCCTCCTGCAGGGGCGTAACTAGGAAAGACTGGGCCCCATAGCAAACTTTTGACTGGGGGCCCCCCTCCCCTGGGTGTCACACAACCCCCCCCTTGTAGATAGTGCCTTTTTTACAGCCCCCCCCCCTGTAGATAACGCCATACAGCCCCCCCCTGTAGATAGCGCCATACATCCCCGGTAGGGAACGCCATACAGCCCCCCCCTGTAGAGAACGACATACAGCCCCCCCCTGTAGGGAACGCCATACAGCCCCCCCCCTGTAGGGAACGCCATACAGCTCCCCCCCTGTAGGGAACGCCATACAGCCACCCCCCCCTGTAGGGAACCCCATACAGCGTTCCCCCCCCTGTAGGGAACGCCATACAGCGTTCCCCCCCCCTGTAGGGAACACCATACAGCGTTCCCCCCCCTGTAGGGAACGCCATACAGCGTCCCCCCTCCCAAAAAAATGCGACCTACAGTGTGTCCTACAAAATACATGTATCCCCTCTCCACAGGATAGGGGATACATGAGTGATCGCTGGCAGCGATAGGGAGAACGGGGGACCGATAGTCCCCCTGAACTTCTCCATGACAAACCTCTGACTTCCGGCGTCTGCGCAGCTCAATAAAAATGAAAGGAGCGCTGGTCACGCATGCGCACAAGCACGACCGGCGCTCCATTCATTTCTACGGAGATGCCGACACAGACCCCGGAAGTCCGAGGTTTGTCATGGAGAAGTTCAGGGGACTTTCAGTCCCCCGTTCTCCCTATCAATGCCAGCGATCACACATGTATCCCCTATCCTGTGGAGATCCTGTGGAGAGGGGATACATGTCCTGTGGAGAGGGGATACATGTCCTGTGGAGAGGGGATACATGTCCTGTGGAGAGGGGATACATGTCCTGTGGAGAGGGGATACATGTCCTGTGGAGAGGGGATACATGTCCGGTGGAGAGGGGATACATGTCTTTTGCTCTATTTTGCGCCTTCAGGACCAGACACCGTTTAGCCATTTTTAGCACGTGTTAGTTAAATGGCTATAACTTTCTTATTTGTTGGGCTAATGACGTGATTTTTGCGACTTTTTTTCCGTAGACAATGCAGGTTTCATTTTTTATCGTTTTTATACGAACCTTTTTTGCTATTTTAGAATTTTTATTCATAAAGTTTGAAAATAATAGTAAAAAAATAAGCTTTTTTACTTTTCAGCTATTTTTTTTGGGGTAATAACATAGTTTTACCCTAAAATAGACCTTTTATTTGTGATCGTCATTGTCTACCGTAAATTTTAATATATTACATGTGTATATTAGGGTAATTGGGTCAGCGCTAGCGTTACAACAATGATTGGCGTGGGGGAAAGTTTTTTTTTGGGGTGGGTATTTTATGTGTATTTATTATTTAATTTTTTTTTGCACTTTACTTTATTATTTTTTTATTACTATGGTCTGTCCCCCAAAGGTCAAAAAGACCTTTGGGGAACTTTATATATTTTTTTTCTTTCTTTTACACCATGTTTTTCCACTGTAACTGGGGCTGCATAGCAGCCCCAGTTACAGGGGAAATCAGCCCTCTCATAGTGACGATTGTCACTAATAGGGCTGTGCTGGGTCTAGTAAGACCCAGCAGCAGTCTGTCAGTAACGGCACCCGGCGATCATGTGACCAGTCACATGATCACCGGGAGGAATAGAGACAGCGCTGCTGCTGTCTCTATTCCTGTACACAGCGCGCATTCAGCTCTGTGTGATCAGTCACTGACAGCCGGAGACCCGACATTCAGCTGCCCGATCGCGCGGGCAGCAAGTTAAAACCCGAGCCGTAGAAAGTCTATGACTCGGGTTTTAAGGACCCTGACCGCTGGCCGTAAAAATACAGCCAGCGGTCGGGAACCAGTTAATGGCCGAGCGGGGAGATACCTCCCTGCTCTGCCGTAGTGTTCAGTGGCGTCCCGCTGTAGCAGCCATAGCAGCTGCTAGCGGAGCCTCCGGCCATGGTGGGGGCCCGTGCCGGCGGGCGACACGGGCCCCGTAGCAGCCGCTACTGCTGCTACGGCGGTAGTTACGCCACTGCCCTCCTGCCGTGCAAACACTGGCAGCAGCAGCAGCAGCAGCAGCAGCAGTAAGTGCATGCCCACTGCCACCCCTTCTCCTTTCACACCTTGTATCAGCTTTAATCCAGTCCAGTGCTGCCTGCTGAGCAGCACTGACCAACACTGCCTGGGCCCAGGCTTTTATCTCTGAGGCCCCATTATGATGTCAGAAAGCTGGCTCTGGCTCCTGAGGTCTCCACTATGACACGTGCAAAGTTCCGTCTGAACTTTATATAAGACGGTGCGGCTCAGTCAGTCACTCAGTGTTGCCTGAGAGGGCAACACTGCAACAGCCGGCCCCCAGGCTGTCTTTTTTTTGCACAGCTAGTTGCCTCCAGGAGGCCACAAGAGGGAGACAAGGGACTGCAAAATGGAAAATAGGCATCCACCAACTTTACAGATAACTTGTTCTCCTTGCTCCTACAACCTCCATCCTTGCACAGTTTGTTATTCTTCCAGGTAACATAGTAACAAATCCAAATTGCTGCTCTCTTTGTAGGCAAGCAAGGGTTTGTTGCAACTGCAATTCTTACTTCTTCTTGAAATGTAGGGACCACAGTACATTCCATCACATCCATCTAGTGTACACAGGTAGGTCCATTGTGACGGGCGGGCGGGCGGGCTGGCTGCTTTAATGGCTGTTTGCTGTTCCCCTACTCCACTCCATTATTTGACTATGGTGCTGCATCAATCAGTGGCTGGCACAGGTGCAGCTCTTTAACCTACCTAGGAGGGAGGGCGGAGAGAAGACAAGGAAGGTGAATGAGCTGTTCCAATGTGAAATGCCGGAAACACAGAAACACAGACGACACAAAACAAGAGGTGGCAATGTATTAATTAATTGCATTTAATAAATTAGCTCATTATCACACATGACTGTACAAATGCATTGTCCAACAGGTGTTGAAATAATGGGATTAAAAGGGGAGATCCCATCCGAAAGACAAAAACAATGGCAAACACAAAAAGCACTTTTGGAATCTGATTTTAGTAAACACATAAGGAAAGGGTGCACCGGTCCTGGAAATACTGCAATACCAGGTCAATGCGTGGAGTGGACAGAGCAAGCTCTATTTCCATCTCCCTGTTCTAAAAATCCATTTAATATATGGTCCCCAGATAGGGGACGTATCAGATATTAAACTGATAAGAACAGATACTACACTTGATCTTAGCCAAAAGGCCGAGAAGCGATAACCCGAACGTGCCGCGCGTTTTGCTTCTTTTGCTTGCACCACAATGCAGTGCTGAAAGAGGAGGAATCGACATAAAAACGCCTTCCTGGCAACGCCCAAATGCCCTCCTGCCGTGCAAACACTGGCAGCAGCAGCAGTAAGTGCATGCCCACTGCCACCCCTTCTCCTTTCACACCTTGTATCAGCTTTAATCCAGTCCAGTGCTGCCTGCTGAGCAGCACTGACCAACACTGCCTGGGCCCAGGCTTTTATCTCTGAGGCCCCATTATGATGTCAGAAAGCTGGCTCTGGCTCCTGAGGTCTCCACTATGACACGTGCAAACTTCCGTCTGAACTTTATATAAGACGGTGCGGCTCAGTCAGTCACTCAGTGTTGCCTGAGAGGGCAACACTGCAACAGCCGGCCCCCAGGCTGTCTTTTTTTTGCACAGCTAGTTGCCTCCAGGAGGCCACAAGAGGGAGACAAGGGACTGCAAAATGGAAAATAGGCATCCACCAACTTTACAGACAACTTGTTCTCCTTGCTCCTACAACCTCCATCCTTGCACAGTTTGTTATTCTTCCAGGTAACATAGTAACAAATCCAAATTGCTGCTCTCTTTGTAGGCAAGCAAGGGTTTGTTGCAACTGCAATTCTTACTTCTTCTTGAAATGTAGGGACCACAGTACATTCCATCACATCCATCTAGTGTACACAGGTAGTTCCATTGTGACGGGCGGGCGGGCGGGCGGGCTGGCTGCTTTAATGGCTGTTTGCTGTTCCCCTACTTCACTCCACTATTTGACTATGGTGCTGCATCAATCAGTGGCTGGCTCAGGTGCAGCTCTTTAACCTACCTAGGAGGGAGGGCGGAGAGAAGACAAGGAAGGTGAATGAGCTGTTCCAATGTGAAATGCCGGAAACACAGAAACACAGAAGACACAAAACAAGAGGTGGCAATGTATTAATTAATTGCATTTAATAAATTAGCTCATTATCACACATGACTGTACAAATGCATTGTCCAACAGGTGTTGAAATAATGGGATTAAAAGGGGAGATCCCATCCGAAAGACAAAAACAATGGCAAACACAAAAAGCACTTTTGGAATCTGATTTTAGTAAACACATAAGGAAAGGGTGCACCGGTCCTGGAAATACTGTAATACCAGGTCAATGCGTGGAGTGGACAGAGCAAGCTCTATTTCCATCTCCCTGTTCTAAAAATCCATTTAATATATGGTCCCCAGATAGGGGACGTATCAGATATTAAACTGATAAGAACAGATACTACACTTGATCTTAGCCAAAAGGCCGAGAAGCGATAACCCGAACGTGCCGCGCGTTTTGCTTCCTTTGCTTGCACCACAATGCAGTGCTGAAAGAGGAGGAATCGACATAAAAACGCCTTCCTGGCAACGCCCAAATGCCCTCCTGCCGTGCAAACACTGGCAGCAGCAGCAGCAGCAGTAAGTGCATGCCCACTGCCACCCCTTCTCCTTTCACACCTTGTATCAGCTTTAATCCAGTCCAGTGCTGCCTGCTGAGCAGCACTGACCAACACTGCCTGGGCCCAGGCTTTTATCTCTGAGGCCCCATTATGATGTCAGAAAGCTGGCTCTGGCTCCTGAGGTCTCCACTATGACACGTGCAAAGTTCCGTCTGAACTTTATATAAGACGGTGCGGCTCAGTCAGTCACTCAGTGTTGCCTGAGAGGGCAACACTGCAACAGCCGGCCCCCAGGCTGTCTTTTTTTTGCACAGCTAGTTGCCTCCAGGAGGCCACAAGAGGGAGACAAGGGACTGCAAAATGGAAAATAGGCATCCACCAACTTTACAGACAACTTGTTCTCCTTGCTCCTACAACCTCCATCCTTGCACAGTTTGTTATTCTTCCAGGTAACATAGTAACAAATCCAAATTGCTGCTCTCTTTGTAGGCAAGCAAGGGTTTGTTGCAACTGCAATTCTTACTTCTTCTTGAAATGTAGGGACCACAGTACATTCCATCACATCCATCTAGTGTACACAGGTAGGTCCATTGTGACGGGCGGGCGGGCGGGCGGGCTGGCTGCTTTAATGGCTGTTTGCTGTTCCCCTACTCCACTCCACTATTTGACTATGGTGCTGCATCAATCAGTGGCTGGCTCAGGTGCAGCTCTTTAACCTACCTAGGAGGGAGGGCGGAGAGAAGACAAGGAAGGTGAATGAGCTGTTCCAATGTGAAATGCCGGAAACACAGAAACACAGACGACACAAAACAAGAGGTGGCAATGTATTAATTAATTGCATTTAATAAATTAGCTCATTATCACACATGACTGTACAAATGCATTGTCCAACAGGTGTTGAAATAATGGGATTAAAAGGGGAGATCCCATCCGAAAGACAAAAACAATGGCAAACACAAAAAGCACTTTTGGAATCTGATTTTAGTAAATACATAAGGAAAGGGTGCACCGGTCCTGGAAATACTGCAATACCAGGTCAATGCGTGGAGTGGACAGAGCAAGCTCTATTTCCATCTCCCTGTTCTAAAAATCCATTTAATATATGGTCCCCAGATAGGGGACGTATCAGATATTAAACTGATAAGAACAGATACTACACTTGATCTTAGCCAAAAGGCCGAGAAGCGATAACCCGAACGTGCCGCGCGTTTTGCTTCTTTTGCTTGCACCACAATGCAGTGCTGAAAGAGGAGGAATCAACATAAAAACGCCTTCCTGGCAACGCCCAAATGCCCTCCTGCCGTGCAAACACTGGCAGCAGCAGCAGCAGCAGTAAGTGCATGCCCACTGCCACCCCTTCTCCTTTCACACCTTGTATCAGCTTTAATCCAGTCCAGTGCTGCCTGCTGAGCAGCACTGACCAACACTGCCTGGGCCCAGGCTTTTATCTCTGAGGCCCCATTATGATGTCAGAAAGCTGGCTCTGGCTCCTGAGGTCTCCACTATGACACGTGCAAAGTTCCGTCTGAACTTTATATAAGACGGTGCGGCTCAGTCAGTCACTCAGTGTTGCCTGAGAGGGCAACACTGCAACAGCCGGCCCCCAGGCTGTCTTTTTTTTGCACAGCTAGTTGCCTCCAGGAGGCCACAAGAGGGAGACAAGGGACTGCAAAATGGAAAATAGGCATCCACCAACTTTACAGACAACTTGTTCTCCTTGCTCCTACAACCTCCATCCTTGCACAGTTTGTTATTCTTCCAGGTAACATAGTAACAAATCCAAATTGCTGCTCTCTTTGTAGGCAAGCAAGGGTTTGTTGCAACTGCAATTCTTACTTCTTCTTGAAATGTAGGGACCACAGTACATTCCATCACATCCATCTAGTGTACACAGGTAGGTCCATTGTGACGGGCGGGCGGGCGGGCTGGCTGCTTTAATGGCTGTTTGCTGTTCCCCTACTCCACTCCACTATTTGACTATGGTGCTGCATCAATCAGTGGCTGGCTCAGGTGCAGCTCTTTAACCTACCTAGGAGGGAGGGCGGAGAGAAGACAAGGAAGGTGAATGAGCTGTTCCAATGTGAAATGCCGGAAACACAGAAACACAGACGACACAAAACAAGAGGTGGCAATGTATTAATTAATTGCATTTAATAAATTAGCTCATTATCACACATGACTGTACAAATGCATTGTCCAACAGGTGTTGAAATAATGGGATTAAAAGGGGAGATCCCATCCGAAAGACAAAAACAATGGCAAACACAAAAAGCACTTTTGGAATCTGATTTTAGTAAACACATAAGGAAAGGGTGCACCGGTCCTGGAAATACTGCAATACCAGGTCAATGCGTGGAGTGGACAGAGCAAGCTCTATTTCCATCTCCCTGTTCTAAAAAGCCATTTAATATATGGTCCCCAGATAGGGGACGTATCAGATATTAAACTGATAAGAACAGATACTACACTTGATCTTAGCCAAAAGGCCGAGAAGCGATAACCCGAACGTGCCGCGCGTTTTGCTTCTTTTGCTTGCACCACAATGCAGTGCTGAAAGAGGAGGAATCGACATAAAAACGCCTTCCTGGCAACGCCCAAATGCCCTCCTGCCGTGCAAACACTGGCAGCAGCAGCAGCAGCAGCAGTAAGTGCATGCCCACTGCCACCCCTTCTCCTTTCACACCTTGTATCAGCTTTAATCCAGTCCAGTGCTGCCTGCTGAGCAGCACTGACCAACACTGCCTGGGCCCAGGCTTTTATCTCTGAGGCCCCATTATGATGTCAGAAAGCTGGCTCTGGCTCCTGAGGTCTCCACTATGACACGTGCAAAGCTCCGTCTGAACTTTATATAAGACGGTGCAGCTCAGTCAGTCACTCAGTGTTGCCTGAGAGGGCAACACTGCAACAGCCGGCCCCCAGGCTGTCTTTTTTTTGCACAGCTAGTTGCCTCCAGGAGGCCACAAGAGGGAGACAAGGGACTGCAAAATGGAAAATAGGCATCCACCAACTTTACAGACAACTTGTTCTCCTTGCTCCTACAACCTCCATCCTTGCACAGTTTGTTATTCTTCCAGGTAACATAGTAACAAATCCAAATTGCTGCTCTCTTTGTAGGCAAGCAAGGGTTTGTTGCAACTGCAATTCTTACTTCTTCTTGAAATGTAGGGACCACAGTACATTCCATCACATCCATCTAGTGTACACAGGTAGGTCCATTGTGACGGGCGGGCGGGCGGGCTGGCTGCTTTAATGGCTGTTTGCTGTTCCCCTACTCCACTCCATTATTTGACTATGGTGCTGCATCAATCAGTGGCTGGCACAGGTGCAGCTCTTTAACCTACCTAGGAGGGAGGGCGGAGAGAAGACAAGGAAGGTGAATGAGCTGTTCCAATGTGAAATGCCGGAAACACAGAAACACAGACGACACAAAACAAGAGGTGGCAATGTATTAATTAATTGCATTTAATAAATTAGCTCATTATCACACATGACTGTACAAATGCATTGTCCAACAGGTGTTGAAATAATGGGATTAAAAGGGGAGATCCCATCCGAAAGACAAAAACAATGGCAAACACAAAAAGCACTTTTGGAATCTGATTTTAGTAAACACATAAGGAAAGGGTGCACCGGTCCTGGAAATACTGCAATACCAGGTCAATGCGTGGAGTGGACAGAGCAAGCTCTATTTCCATCTCCCTGTTCTAAAAATCCATTTAATATATGGTCCCCAGATAGGGGACGTATCAGATATTAAACTGATAAGAACAGATACTACACTTGATCTTAGCCAAAAGGCCGAGAAGCGATAACCCGAACGTGCCGCGCGTTTTGCTTCTTTTGCTTGCACCACAATGCAGTGCTGAAAGAGGAGGAATCGACATAAAAACGCCTTCCTGGCAACGCCCAAATGCCCTCCTGCCGTGCAAACACTGGCAGCAGCAGCAGCAGTAAGTGCATGCCCACTGCCACCCCTTCTCCTTTCACACCTTGTATCAGCTTTAATCCAGTCCAGTGCTGCCTGCTGAGCAGCACTGACCAACACTGCCTGGGCCCAGGCTTTTATCTCTGAGGCCCCATTATGATGTCAGAAAGCTGGCTCTGGCTCCTGAGGTCTCCACTATGACACGTGCAAAGTTCCGTCTGAACTTTATATAAGACGGTGCGGCTCAGTCAGTCACTCAGTGTTGCCTGAGAGGGCAACACTGCAACAGCCGGCCCCCAGGCTGTCTTTTTTTTGCACAGCTAGTTGCCTCCAGGAGGCCACAAGAGGGAGACAAGGGACTGCAAAATGGAAAATAGGCATCCACCAACTTTACAGACAACTTGTTCTCCTTGCTCCTACAACCTCCATCCTTGCACAGTTTGTTATTCTTCCAGGTAACATAGTAACAAATCCAAATTGCTGCTCTCTTTGTAGGCAAGCAAGGGTTTGTTGCAACTGCAATTCTTACTTCTTCTTGAAATGTAGGGACCACAGTACATTCCATCACATCCATCTAGTGTACACAGGTAGTTCCATTGTGACGGGCGGGCGGGCGGGCGGGCTGGCTGCTTTAATGGCTGTTTGCTGTTCCCCTACTCCACTCCACTATTTGACTATGGTGCTGCATCAATCAGTGGCTGGCTCAGGTGCAGCTCTTTAACCTACCTAGGAGGGAGGGCGGAGAGAAGACAAGGAAGGTGAATGAGCTGTTCCAATGTGAAATGCCGGAAACACAGAAACACAGAAGACACAAAACAAGAGGTGGCAATGTATTAATTAATTGCATTTAATAAATTAGCTCATTATCACACATGACTGTACAAATGCATTGTCCAACAGGTGTTGAAATAATGGGATTAAAAGGGGAGATCCCATCCGAAAGACAAAAACAATGGCAAACACAAAAAGCACTTTTGGAATCTGATTTTAGTAAACACATAAGGAAAGGGTGCACCGGTCCTGGAAATACTGCAATACCAGGTCAATGCGTGGAGTGGACAGAGCAAGCTCTATTTCCATCTCCCTGTTCTAAAAATCCATTTAATATATGGTCCCCAGATAGGGGACGTATCAGATATTAAACTGATAAGAACAGATACTACACTTGATCTTAGCCAAAATGCCGAGAAGCGATAACCCGAACGTGCCGCGCGTTTTGCTTCTTTTGCTTGCACCACAATGCAGTGCTGAAAGAGGAGGAATCGACATAAAAACGCCTTCCTGGCAACGCCCAAATGCCCTCCTGCCGTGCAAACACTGGCAGCAGCAGCAGCAGCAGCAGCAGTAAGTGCATGCCCACTGCCACCCCTTCTCCTTTCACACCTTGTATCAGCTTTAATCCAGTCCAGTGCTGCCTGCTGAGCAGCACTGACCAACACTGCCTGGGCCCAGGCTTTTATCTCTGAGGCCCCATTATGATGTCAGAAAGCTGGCTCTGGCTCCTGAGGTCTCCACTATGACACGTGCAAAGTTCCGTCTGAACTTTATATAAGACGGTGCGGCTCAGTCAGTCACTCAGTGTTGCCTGAGAGGGCAACACTGCAACAGCCGGCCCCCAGGCTGTCTTTTTTTTGCACAGCTAGTTGCCTCCAGGAGGCCACAAGAGGGAGACAAGGGACTGCAAAATGGAAAATAGGCATCCACCAACTTTACAGACAACTTGTTCTCCTTGCTCCTACAACCTCCATCCTTGCACAGTTTGCTATTCTTCCAGGTAACATAGTAACAAATCCAAATTGCTGCTCTCTTTGTAGGCAAGCAAGGGTATGTTGCAACTGCAATTCTTACTTCTTGAAATGTAGGGACCACAGTACATTCCATCACATCCATCTAGTGTACACAGGTAGGTCCATTGTGACGGGCGGGCGGGCGGGCTGGCTGCTTTAATGGCTGTTTGCTGTTCCCCTACTCCACTCCACTATTTGACTATGGTGCTGCATCAATCAGTGGCTGGCTCAGGTGCAGCTCTTTAACCTACCTAGGAGGGAGGGCGGAGAGAAGACAAGGAAGGTGAATGAGCTGTTCCAATGTGAAATGCCGGAAACACAGAAACACAGACGACACAAAACAAGAGGTGGCAATGTATTAATTAATTGCATTTAATAAATTAGCTCATTATCACACATGACTGTACAAATGCATTGTCCAACAGGTGTTGAAATAATGGGATTAAAAGGGGAGATCCCATCCGAAAGACAAAAACAATGGCAAACACAAAAAGCACTTTTGGAATCTGATTTTAGTAAACACATAAGGAAAGGGTGCACCGGTCCTGGAAATACTGCAATACCAGGTCAATGCGTGGAGTGGACAGAGCAAGCTCTATTTCCATCTCCCTGTTCTAAAAATCCATTTAATATATGGTCCCCAGATAGGGGACGTATCAGATATTAAACTGATAAGAACAGATACTACACTTGATCTTAGCCAAAAGGCCGAGAAGCGATAACCCGAACGTGCCGCGCGTTTTGCTTCTTTTGCTTGCACCACAATGCAGTGCTGAAAGAGGAGGAATCGACATAAAAACGCCTTCCTGGCAACACCCAAATGCCCTCCTGCCGTGCAAACACTGGCAGCAGCAGCAGCAGTAAGTGCATGCCCACTGCCACCCCTTCTCCTTTCACACCTTGTATCAGCTTTAATCCAGTCCAGTGCTGCCTGCTGAGCAGCACTGACCAACACTGCCTGGGCCCAGGCTTTTATCTCTGAGGCCCCATTATGATGTCAGAAAGCTGGCTCTGGCTCCTGAGGTCTCCACTATGACACGTGCAAAGTTCCGTCTGAACTTTATATAAGACGGTGCGGCTCAGTCAGTCACTCAGTGTTGCCTGAGAGGGCAACACTGCAACAGCCGGCCCCCAGGCTGTCTTTTTTTTGCACAGCTAGTTGCCTCCAGGAGGCCACAAGAGGGAGACAAGGGACTGCAAAATGGAAAATAGGCATCCACCAACTTTACAGACAACTTGTTCTCCTTGCTCCTACAACCTCCATCCTTGCACAGTTTGTTATTCTTCCAGGTAACATAGTAACAAATCCAAATTGCTGCTCTCTTTGTAGGCAAGCAAGGGTTTGTTGCAACTGCAATTCTTACTTCTTCTTGAAATGTAGGGACCACAGTACATTCCATCACATCCATCTAGTGTACACAGGTAGTTCCATTGTGACGGGCGGGCGGGCGGGCGGGCTGGCTGCTTTAATGGCTGTTTGCTGTTCCCCTACTCCACTCCACTATTTGACTATGGTGCTGCATCAATCAGTGGCTGGCTCAGGTGCAGCTCTTTAACCTACCTAGGAGGGAGGGCGGAGAGAAGACAAGGAAGGTGAATGAGCTGTTCCAATGTGAAATGCCGGAAACACAGAAACACAGAAGACACAAAACAAGAGGTGGCAATGTATTAATTAATTGCATTTAATAAATTAGCTCATTATCACACATGACTGTACAAATGCATTGTCCAACAGGTGTTGAAATAATGGGATTAAAAGGGGAGATCCCATCCGAAAGACAAAAACAATGGCAAACACAAAAAGCACTTTTGGAATCTGATTTTAGTAAACACATAAGGAAAGGGTGCACCGGTCCTGGAAATACTGCAATACCAGGTCAATGCGTGGAGTGGACAGAGCAAGCTCTATTTCCATCTCCCTGTTCTAAAAATCCATTTAATATATGGTCCCCAGATAGGGGACGTATCAGATATTAAACTGATAAGAACAGATACTACACTTGATCTTAGCCAAAATGCCGAGAAGCGATAACCCGAACGTGCCGCGCGTTTTGCTTCTTTTGCTTGCACCACAATGCAGTGCTGAAAGAGGAGGAATCGACATAAAAACGCCTTCCTGGCAACGCCCAAATGCCCTCCTGCCGTGCAAACACTGGCAGCAGCAGCAGCAGCAGCAGCAGTAAGTGCATGCCCACTGCCACCCCTTCTCCTTTCACACCTTGTATCAGCTTTAATCCAGTCCAGTGCTGCCTGCTGAGCAGCACTGACCAACACTGCCTGGGCCCAGGCTTTTATCTCTGAGGCCCCATTATGATGTCAGAAAGCTGGCTCTGGCTCCTGAGGTCTCCACTATGACACGTGCAAAGTTCCGTCTGAACTTTATATAAGACGGTGCGGCTCAGTCAGTCACTCAGTGTTGCCTGAGAGGGCAACACTGCAACAGCCGGCCCCCAGGCTGTCTTTTTTTTGCACAGCTAGTTGCCTCCAGGAGGCCACAAGAGGGAGACAAGGGACTGCAAAATGGAAAATAGGCATCCACCAACTTTACAGACAACTTGTTCTCCTTGCTCCTACAACCTCCATCCTTGCACAGTTTGCTATTCTTCCAGGTAACATAGTAACAAATCCAAATTGCTGCTCTCTTTGTAGGCAAGCAAGGGTATGTTGCAACTGCAATTCTTACTTCTTGAAATGTAGGGACCACAGTACATTCCATCACATCCATCTAGTGTACACAGGTAGGTCCATTGTGACGGGCGGGCGGGCGGGCTGGCTGCTTTAATGGCTGTTTGCTGTTCCCCTACTCCACTCCACTATTTGACTATGGTGCTGCATCAATCAGTGGCTGGCTCAGGTGCAGCTCTTTAACCTACCTAGGAGGGAGGGCGGAGAGAAGACAAGGAAGGTGAATGAGCTGTTCCAATGTGAAATGCCGGAAACACAGAAACACAGACGACACAAAACAAGAGGTGGCAATGTATTAATTAATTGCATTTAATAAATTAGCTCATTATCACACATGACTGTACAAATGCATTGTCCAACAGGTGTTGAAATAATGGGATTAAAAGGGGAGATCCCATCCGAAAGACAAAAACAATGGCAAACACAAAAAGCACTTTTGGAATCTGATTTTAGTAAACACATAAGGAAAGGGTGCACCGGTCCTGGAAATACTGCAATACCAGGTCAATGCGTGGAGTGGACAGAGCAAGCTCTATTTCCATCTCCCTGTTCTAAAAATCCATTTAATATATGGTCCCCAGATAGGGGACGTATCAGATATTAAACTGATAAGAACAGATACTACACTTGATCTTAGCCAAAAGGCCGAGAAGCGATAACCCGAACGTGCCGCGCGTTTTGCTTCTTTTGCTTGCACCACAATGCAGTGCTGAAAGAGGAGGAATCGACATAAAAACGCCTTCCTGGCAACACCCAAATGCCCTCCTGCCGTGCAAACACTGGCAGCAGCAGCAGCAGCAGCAGCAGTAAGTGCATGCCCACTGCCACCCCTTCTCCTTTCACACCTTGTATCAGATTTAATCCAGTCCAGTGCTGCCTGCTGAGCAGCACTGACCAACACTGCCTGGGCCCAGGCTTTTATCTCTGAGGCCCCATTATGATGTCAGAAAGCTGGCTCTGGCTCCTGAGGTCTCCACTATGACACGTGCAAAGTTCCGTCTGAACTTTATATAAGACGGTGCGGCTCAGTCAGTCACTCAGTGTTGCCTGAGAGGGCAACACTGCAACAGCCGGCCCCCAGGCTGTCTTTTTTTTGCACAGCTAGTTGCCTCCAGGAGGCCACAAGAGGGAGACAAGGGACTGCAAAATGGAAAATAGGCATCCACCAACTTTACAGACAACTTGTTCTCCTTGCTCCTACAACCTCCATCCTTGCACAGTTTGTTATTCTTCCAGGTAACATAGTAACAAATCCAAATTGCTGCTCTCTTTGTAGGCAAGCAAGGGTTTGTTGCAACTGCAATTCTTACTTCTTCTTGAAATGTAGGGACCACAGTACATTCCATCACATCCATCTAGTGTACACAGGTAGGTCCATTGTGACGGGCGGGCTGGCTGCTTTAATGGCTGTTTGCTGTTCCCCTACTCCACTCCACTATTTGACTATGGTGCTGCATCAATCAGTGGCTGGCTCAGGTGCAGCTCTTTAACCTACCTAGGAGGGAGGGCGGAGAGAAGACAAGGAAGGTGAATGAGCTGTTCCAATGTGAAATGCCGGAAACACAGAAACACAGACGACACAAAACAAGAGGTGGCAATGTATTAATTAATTGCATTTAATAAATTAGCTCATTATCACACATGACTGTACAAATGCATTGTCCAACAGGTGTTGAAATAATGGGATTAAAAGGGGAGATCCCATCCGAAAGACAAAAACAATGGCAAACACAAAAAGCACTTTTGGAATCTGATTTTAGTAAACACATAAGGAAAGGGTGCACCGGTCCTGGAAATACTGCAATACCAGGTCAATGCGTGGAGTGGACAGAGCAAGCTCTATTTCCATCTCCCTGTTCTAAAAATCCATTTAATATATGGTCCCCAGATAGGGGACGTATCAGATATTAAACTGATAAGAACAGATACTACACTTGATCTTAGCCAAAAGGCCGAGAAGCGATAACCCGAACGTGCCGCGCGTTTTGCTTCTTTTGCTTGCACCACAATGCAGTGCTGAAAGAGGAGGAATCAACATAAAAACGCCTTCCTGGCAACGCCCAAATGCCCTCCTGCCGTGCAAACACTGGCAGCAGCAGCAGCAGCAGTAAGTGCATGCCCACTGCCACCCCTTCTCCTTTCACACCTTGTATCAGCTTTAATCCAGTCCAGTGCTGCCTGCTGAGCAGCACTGACCAACACTGCCTGGGCCCAGGCTTTTATCTCTGAGGCCCCATTATGATGTCAGAAAGCTGGCTCTGGCTCCTGAGGTCTCCACTATGACACGTGCAAAGTTCCGTCTGAACTTTATATAAGACGGTGCAGCTCAGTCAGTCACTCAGTGTTGCCTGAGAGGGCAACACTGCAACAGCCGGCCCCCAGGCTGTCTTTTTTTTGCACAGCTAGTTGCCTCCAGGAGGCCACAAGAGGGAGACAAGGGACTGCAAAATGGAAAATAGGCATCCACCAACTTTACAGACAACTTGTTCTCCTTGCTCCTACAACCTCCATCCTTGCACAGTTTGTTATTCTTCCAGGTAACATAGTAACAAATCCAAATTGCTGCTCTCTTTGTAGGCAAGCAAGGGTTTGTTGCAACTGCAATTCTTACTTCTTCTTGAAATGTAGGGACCACAGTACATTCCATCACATCCATCTAGTGTACACAGGTAGGTCCATTGTGACGGGCGGGCGGGCGGGCGGGCTGGCTGCTTTAATGGCTGTTTGCTGTTCCCCTACTCCACTCCACTATTTGACTATGGTGCTGCATCAATCAGTGGCTCGCTCAGGTGCAGCTCTTTAACCTACCTAGGAGGGAGGGCGGAGAGAAGACAAGGAAGGTGAATGAGCTGTTCCAATGTGAAATGCCGGAAACACAGAAACACAGACGACACAAAACAAGAGGTGGCAATGTATTAATTAATTGCATTTAATAAATTAGCTCATTATCACACATGACTGTACAAATGCATTGTCCAACAGGTGTTGAAATAATGGGATTAAAAGGGGAGATCCCATCCGAAAGACAAAAACAATGGCAAACACAAAAAGCACTTTTGGAATCTGATTTTAGTAAACACATAAGGAAAGGGTGCACCGGTCCTGGAAATACTGCAATACCAGGTCAATGCGTGGAGTGGACAGAGCAAGCTCTATTTCCATCTCCCTGTTCTAAAAATCCATTTAATATATGGTCCCCAGATAGGGGACGTATCAGATATTAAACTGATAAGAACAGATACTACACTTGATCTTAGCCAAAAGGCCGAGAAGCGATAACCCGAACGGGCCGCGCCTTGACCGAGCCTGCCCAATACTGCTGTTCACCCCTTGCAGCGATTCAGCCTACTCCTAGGCAATTCCATGGGGCCCTGCAGGCTCACACACACTCACAGCTACTAAGCGGGAGGTGAATAAAGGCCGGAGAGGAAGCAAGACAGGATTTGCTTCTTTTGCTTGCACCACAATGCAGTGCTGAAAGAGGAAGAATCGACATAAAAACACCTTCCTGGCAACGCCCAAATGCCCTCCTGCCGTGCAAACACTGGCAGCAGCAGCAGCAGCAGTAAGTGCATGCCCACTGCCACCCCTTCTCCTTTCACACCTTGTATCAGATTTAATCCAGTCCAGTGCTGCCTGCTGAGCAGCACTGACCAACACTGCCTGGGCCCAGGCTTTTATCTCTGAGGCCCCATTATGATGTCAGAAAGCTGGCTCTGGCTCCTGAGGTCTCCACTATGACACGTGCAAAGTTCCGTCTGAACTTTATATAAGACGGTGCGGCTCAGTCAGTCACTCAGTGTTGCCTGAGAGGGCAACACTGCAACAGCCGGCCCCCAGGCTGTCTTTTTTTTGCACAGCTAGTTGCCTCCAGGAGGCCACAAGAGGGAGACAAGGGACTGCAAAATGGAAAATAGGCATCCACCAACTTTACAGACAACTTGTTCTCCTTGCTCCTACAACCTCCATCCTTGCACAGTTTGTTATTCTTCCAGGTAACATAGTAACAAATCCAAATTGCTGCTCTCTTTGTAGGCAAGCAAGGGTTTGTTGCAACTGCAATTCTTACTTCTTCTTGAAATGTAGGGACCACAGTACATTCCATCACATCCATCTAGTGTACACAGGTAGGTCCATTGTGACGGGCGGGCGGGCGGGCGGGCTGGCTGCTTTAATGGCTGTTTGCTGTTCCCCTACTCCACTCCACTATTTGACTATGGTGCTGCATCAATCAGTGGCTGGCTCAGGTGCAGCTCTTTAACCTACCTAGGAGGGAGGGCGGAGAGAAGACAAGGAAGGTGAATGAGCTGTTCCAATGTGAAATGCCGGAAACACAGAAACACAGACGACACAAAACAAGAGGTGTCAATGTATTAATTAATTGCATTTAATAAATTAGCTCATTATCACACATGACTGTACAAATGCATTGTCCAACAGGTGTTGAAATAATGGGATTAAAAGGGGAGATCCCATCCGAAAGACAAAAACAATGGCAAACACAAAAAGCACTTTTGGAATCTGATTTTAGTAAACACATAAGGAAAGGGTGCACCGGTCCTGGAAATACTGCAATACCCGGTCAATGCGTGGAGTGGACAGAGCAAGCTCTATTTCCAACTCCCTGTTCTAAAAATCCATTTAATATATGGTCCCCAGATAGGGGACGTATCAGATATTAAACTGATAAGAACAGATA